>NC_049207.1:9904945-10204945 GCF_013347855.1 Anguilla anguilla
GCTAATTCAGCGCGCGGCGCTCCCGCGTCCCCCGCCTTATCGCACATCAGCAACCCCCCCTCCCCCCCCGCGCACACACACACACCCGCACACACACACGCACACGCACACACACACACACGCACACACACAGCCCTCCCCTCAGGTGCTTACACGCGCCCATCCATCCGCACTTCCGGGGATTAGAGGCACTCCGAGATTTACTTCCCCCCCCCCCCCCCCCCCCCCGCTCGCGCTGATTACGGATCTGCTTTTCTCACCGCTGACCTATGTGTGTGTGTGTGTGTGTGTGTGTGTGCGCGTGCGTGCGTGTGTGTGTGTGTACGCTGGCACGAGCCTGTGTGTGTGCATGTGTGTGTGTGTGTGCGCACATGCGTGCCTGCGTGTGTGTTTAACATTTATTTCATTGCAACAAGTGTCTTTTCCCTGAGCTGCAGTAATGCCGTGTTGGCTATGAAATATACGCCTAGTTTATGTTGTAATCGACCGGCAAGCTAATTGACCCAGAGGCTGTAAGCACTGCTCTCGGGCGAAGCTGGAAATTCTCTGCTCACAAATGTACCATTGAAAATGTTACTTAGCCCAAGTATACGTGCATAATTCTATTATTTATAATTAGGTAAATTATGTCATTTTCCCATCGTAAGCAGCTGGTTATTACCAGGAAAATTGATTATGACTACTTCTAGCAGTTCTATGATGGCTCCATGACTGATGCTCCTGCTAGAACCACTAATGACATTATTATGATAAAATCATTCTTATTGTGTAGGCATGCTTTTTCTTTTTCAATTCCTCCATAAATGCAGTTGTTAAAGAACTCCTCAGAGTTCATTTCGAGGGTGCTTCAGAGCTTTTTACACGCATCGCTGAACTCACGAGTGTCTTCTGGCGCGGTGAGCTGACGCGAGCGTCCAGCGCTCGTCCCCGTCCTGGCCACGCTGGTCACATGACACCACGCGCGCGACCTGTGAGAGTCACAGGAAATGAGCTCGACATTTAACCGCCATTCGCGCTGCAGCTCGGGTTCCTGAATAAGGTCAGACGCTTCGCATCGACTGTGCGGATAAGGTTGGGTGTCAGACCAAAAAAAAACCCCCCAAGATTCCTGGACCGGGCCCAGCTACGTTCAGGTAGCATAGACGTCCTTGCGCAGGCCAAACGAGAGCTCCGTTCTGCCCCCAACACTTTAGGAGTTAAGGGGGGGTGGGGGGGGGGGGGGGGGGGGGAGAGGGGAGGGAGCCGAGGGGTGGAGGGGCTCATTGATATTCCTCTGGTGGGAGTGCTGTTCCTCACCAGGCCTATTGAATCCTTGGCATCTGTACTCCAGCACTGATGTGATAACAGAATAAAAGGGCTTTGAGGCTGATTGAAGTCAAGTAGCAGCAGTGCGGAGGAGGGGGGGGTGGGGGGCACCTTTACCACCGGCAACAAAGCGCTGACCCCCCCATCCCCCCCAACCCCACACCCCCCCTCCGCCATGACTCTCCCCGCCATCATCGCCTGACCCTCAACTTCCTCCTCCGCCCCCTAACCCCGCCCCCCCTCTCACCCCGACTTCCTCCCACCTCGCCTCCCCCTCTCAACCCCTGTCAGCCCGGAATTAGAATAATCCATATTAGGCAGAGCATGAAATTAACAAGGGCTTTTAGTGTCAGGCTTTTACAGGGGCCGTTAAGAGCGGGAGTTTCCCCCCCCGTCCCGAACCGCGCGAGAACGGGACCGGCAGCTGCGGGTCTGGGATAGCGGGATCCGGCAGGACCGCTGCGAGCCGCCTTCCCACAATGCTCTGCCTCTCCCTCCGTCCTGCGATAAGGGCTCGCCCCAGGAAAGGAGGAGAGTTAAATAACCTCGGCCTTAATTATAAATAGACTTTGTGTCAGCCTTCGGGCCGGCTTCTCCCAACGGCTGCCCGAGTGGCTTCTGAGCCCGTTTAGAATGTGGGGGAAAAAAGACAGGTGATGTTCTCAAGTGTTATTTTCCCTGCTCTGGGACTACGGATGAAAACTAGCTCGATAAATTAATTAGTAAATGAGTAAATAAATAAAAGTGGGCATTGTTCTTCTTCTACCTGTCGGATGTCCGTACACCAAAACCCTGATCCGGAACCACTGTGTGCTTTAACCCCCTACAGACGGTATAGAGTTAGTCAGCAGTGACATCATTCTCGATCCCTCCTCGTTCGCACTGCGAACTTCGATGTGGCATCGCGCTATTAATATTTCTGTTATTATTGGCGGCGCTGAGTATTGACTGTGTTACAGCAGCTGTGAACTGTAACTGACACACAGCGGCCCCTCCTTCCTCGCCCCGCGGGGCCAGCGCCGGTAAAGCTCCTTGCTCGAGGACAAAGCAGC
The DNA here is from genome assembly GCF_013347855.1 of Anguilla anguilla. Lineage (NCBI taxonomy): Eukaryota > Metazoa > Chordata > Actinopteri > Anguilliformes > Anguillidae > Anguilla > Anguilla anguilla. The sequence goes on from NC_049207.1 coordinate 9,907,303, forward strand.
GGCGGCGTCGCCTGGGACTTGAACCCGCGACCTCCTCCTCCCTCCCCCGGCCCCTCCCCCCTGGGGCCGACCTAATGATTACCTGATGTTTTCTGACACAGAAAGTCAATCCCCAGCAGAAGTGATCTGGAGTCAGGAGTGCAGCCCCAAACATCAATATTTCATCCCCCCCCCCCCCCCCCCCCTTATCCGGCACCCTGCCCGGCGTGCGAAGGACATAGCGACTGGGCGGTACGCCGGGGCCTTGAGTGCTCACGGCGTGCCGTGATTCACTTTAAAAAGCTGTGCTTGTGTATAAAATAGCCCTGCATATAGCCTGTTGCCATGGCAAACATCCTATAAACAATATGAATCTGTATATGAAATGGCCCCAACGCACAGAGCTTCTATGCGTCCTATAATCACTTTGAACAGGCAGAATCTGTATGTGAAATGGACTCGCACACAGGGCTTTGAACGTAGATTTGGTACTTCTAGATTCACTTTGAACAGAATGAGACTATATAAAATGGTGGAACACTCAGCTTTGGGCATGTGTCCTATGATCAAGTTGAACAGGGCTGAATCTCTATATACAATCACCCAACATGTTACCGTACGTGTTACATGGCTTGTTAATCTGTATATTAAATGGCCCTACACGCATAAATCATACATATAACTTTGGGTATAATTCCTATTACCACACTGAACAGGCTGAATCTGAACATCAAAAAGCTACACATAGCAGTTTTTACTACTGTACTTAAATATTCTGTTGCCGTGGTGTCTCGAGGTTGCCTCAAGTCTACAGCTGATTGGTTGTCCTGGTCTTGAGGCGGGCATTCAGTGTTACAGTGGGTAAAATGGACGATATTAAATGTGTTTGTTCTGTCTGCTTTTGTGGAATTCAGTTTCGATCACGTCCACGTCCGCTAAAAAAAAGGAGGGAAAGATCTTCATCGAAGATCAAACGGAGATGCCTGCGTGTGAACCTCAGAAGGAGACAGCGCGGCAGTTAAAGTTTGAAACAGGGCGATTTTTCTCTCGAGCAATGGGGGAATATTTGCCAGCGGTTTAACAGTGCCGCCCGGCTCCTCCGGCATTGCCCTGTCAACAACGTGCCGGGGGAAGAAATCATTATTTCCTTGAAACTGCTGTTTCTTTTACCTGTTTTACATGGTCACATTATTTGATAAAACCTTTTTTTATAATGAGATTTTGGTGGCTGTAATTAAAATGATTACCTTGCGCGGGGAAGGGAAACAAAGCAGATTACGTGTGGGGAGATAGCGCACCGTCTGCCTGGCAGGGGGGCAATCGCTGTTTCAGGTTGGTCGGTCCCACAGTCCCCGAAGATCGCAGCAATTTATCAGCGCACTCCCAGAGCCAGGCCCCGGAGAGAAGCACTGCAGAACTAAGATACATACTAAGTACACACACTGGCACGTGCAGCCCTGCACCCGCACCCACACCCACACACTGACATATTCTCAAACACCCTTTGTGTCTTAAACGCACCCAAACGCTGTATCTACATTCACTGCACCACTCCCAGGCCCAGACAAACCCTGTCACTTACACTCACGCAGAAATACTCACTTTAACTTTTTCTCTTTCTCTCTCTCTTTTCACACCCTCACCCACACACACACCCACAGACAGACAGACACGTGAACACACACACTCACTCACACACACACACACACACAGACACACCCATACACGCATGCACGCTCGTCAGCCACTCTGATGAAGCCCGCGGGGTTACGCCAATAGGCAGCCGTCTCCCGCGGCAACCCTCCGAGAGCGATCCCGTCACTTCTCCGCCGGCGGCCCCGCTCCACTCAGCCTCTTCCCTCTCTTCCCTCTCATCCCTCTCTTCCCTCTCCTCCCTCTCATCCCTCTTTCATTGCTCCGGGTGACTGGCTGCGCGGGAGACCAGCCGGGGGGTTTCCCTGCTTTTCGACCCGCCGAACGGCTCCCGCGCCCCCCCCCCCCTCCTCCTTTTCTCAGCCTCCGTTCGCTAACCCCGCTAAAGAGTGCCCGTGTCCACACGTCCGTCTGCTCCTGTTCCTCCGTCTGTGGGCTCTCACGGCAGACCGCGCTCCTGTCATCACCAGGCCCCCCGCCGCCGCTGCCCCTGTCACTGATCATGACGGATTGCGTTTGTACAGCACCGCTCATGATCTGCAAGCGCTTCACGCTGAAGCTGTGGCTGGAGGTTTCCCACCTCCCCACTAATATACATCACTGACACCCGGCAGCCATTTTGCAAGAGAGTTCTTATTAAACCAATTTAGATGACCTCCCTCCTCACCCCAGTAACACCACTTCTTGTCCATCTCTGAACAGCGTGCCTCTGATTCAGCTATCAGACCGGTCTACAGGCGCACACAGGGCTGAAGGGGGTCAATGAAGGAAAAATAAACACACTTTTATTTATTTATTTTGTTTATTTGGAATGGAATGGATTTTCTGTGGTAGATCTCAGTATGTTTCTGTTCCTACTGTGTGTCCGAGCAACTGCACTGTACTCGAACGTACCTGCAGCCAGACTCTTATATCATACGGCTTAGTCATCCAGCCGCAGCCACCTGTCTGTGCTCTGTGACCGGCGTGAGCGGGGGTGATTCAGCACGGGTCATAAAAGTGTAATGGGGCTGGCGTTGTATACCGCGCGCTGTCCTGCTCCTTTATGAGACAGTGAATATACTGGGACCGTGTGTCATTTTTGTGTTGCGGACCGAAAGACGAGGCTTTGTGAAACTAAAACAGATGTGAGACAACCTACCTTTTCTGCCAGCCACCCGCCGACTTAAACCAACCCATTCGGCTTTAATGCGTGGCACGGGACCTCCTGATTGGTCGAAGCACGACTGACGGACAGTTGCAGGTCCACCTATCGTGGAGTGTATGAGACCGCACCCTCCTATCGCTGCTCTAAACGTCCTGTTCGTGTGAGAGTGATTACAGAAGGGACCCGCGTTTGGTTTTAATTAGGTTTGGGCCCGCGTGTGGGGCAGTCTGAAAGCCGAGGGAGGTTCTGCGGCAGCGTTGGTGTGTGAGGGCCTGCATGTGAAGGGCTCTTCTAATGAGCGCACCACACACACACACACACACACACACACACACACACACACACACACACACTCCGTTATACCCACACTCACTCTGCAGTGTGAAGGCACGGGGAGCCGGGGGTTCCTGGGCTGGAGGTGGGAGCTTAGGCCGCAGTATCCATTCCTCTGCAGTCCTCGCTCTGCTCTTTTTCGTTATTGAGGGGCTAATGGTGTCACCCTGGAGCCCGTCTCTGTTGGACACGAGTTTGGGGCCAAGGAAACGGGGCCGCTTTTTGGAAAGCTGGGAAAAGGGGGCCGGCGCCTTTTCCTTTTTATTGTGCCCATTAATTAAGTCCCCGTCTTGCCCCCCCCAACCCTACCCCCCCCCGCCCCCCCCCAAGGGAACTCTGGGAAAAATAATTAAAATGATGCATGAGGGAAGCTGTTTAGCCCGTTCCAAATGCGATACGCGGAGTGGCGTTGGAGCGCGATTAGACACAACATCTCTCGTTCTCGCGCAGAGGTCGGAGGTCAGAGGAGAGGGGAGTGAGCTGACCGGGCTCTGGCACTCCGGATGAGAGGAGTCCAGGGGGTCGGGCATTGCCAAACGTGCCCTGTCCCCGCTCCGTTTTGTGGGTGAACTGCGAGACCGCCATTTTCTCGCCTCCCAATTATCCGTGTTTACTCACTGCCTCCCGCCTCTGGAACGCTGCGAAGCTGCTGCACTCATTTGGAGCCTGAAACTTCACAGGAGCCGATTCAGACTAAAGCTTTCAGCCTCAGCCCTCAATATCAGCTCCCATTAGCTCACAGTGGACTGCGGGGCTTCATTTTGTGACCTAGCGGCTTCTTGTAGCGCTCTGTATTAGTTTGACTGTTGTTGTTTGACTTCTGTAATTACATTGTAACTACTGTTGTTATAGTGATGGCTAGCGATGCGAAGCTGCGTTTTCGGTTTGTTGGTTGGTATTTGCCTGGAGGTCAGGGGTAATACCACAAAAGCGCAGTTTCATCGGATGACGTTGTTGCTTTCTGTCCTGGTGCTGAGTGAAAAGGGAGGTGGTGTGAACTCCACATGAGAACAGTGGACTCATTTTTTCAGCCGGGGTTGGGGAGGAGTGGAGTAACGATCTCTTTGAAGGCCACTCAGGGGAACACAGCAGTACTGAGGGACTGGACTGTACAGTCCAGATCACCCGGAGGCACGCGTGACACGTGATCACTCACACACGGATATGTGCGCAGTCAACACGCACACTTACAGACATACGTATGCACACGCGCACGTATGCACGCACACACACACATTCGCACACTGTTTTTTACACACACGCTCACATGCACACGTGCACTCATGCACTCTTTCTCCCACACGCACACACACACACACACACACGCACAGACTCTATCACTGTATCACTGTATAGGCTTTAATACTGCTGTGAGGCTTGAATCTAACAGTGTTAGCCGTGGCCTGCCTGCACTGCACTGCAGAAGGCTAATCGGCTGCATCGTGTGGCCAGCGATGAGCCTATGGAAGATGGCGGTTTGTACCGTGAGCCCAACAGGAAGACCGTCTGAGAGTGCAGAGGCCCTGACGGGCTGTGCGTTTCCCTTTCCTGTGACAGGAACGCCGCCCTCAACTACAGCAGGCCTCCTGGTAGAGCTACGCCAGCTTGTTAACGGATGTTAACTGAACGCAGCCATCGAGCCCCGTCGCGCTTTCTCAATATTTAATGCTCTTCCCTTTTATTTAATTATATTCTAAAGCCTCGCCTTTAAACGCGCCGCTCGACTGGAAACATCGGGACGGGCGGCGGCGGCGGCGGCGGCGGTGGCGGCGGATCGACGGAGACTTTTCTTCGCCTCAATTCGGCTGTTTACTCAGAAAATTGGGCGGACGCCTCCCTGGTGTTTGCGCAGACGGCGCTCCCATAAATATTCAAATGGGAGCGGGAGCCGGAGCGGGAATGTTTGATCGTTTTCCCGGGCATCGTCTGCGGCGGGTGCACGGAGATTAGCGGCGCCACGCAGCCCGACGACGGGCCGGATCCGCCCACCGGCGTTCCGTCGCCGGTTACGATGAGTCATCGCGTCCCAACACGGTTCAAAAAAAAAAAAAAAAAATCTGAACTTTGAAGAACTTTTGTAAAGTATTGGTAAGACAGTGAGCCCCGTACAGCAGAGACGGTCTCAAACGATACGTGTTTGGAGGTGCGGGACGGGTAGCTGTGTGGGGCTGGGGAGCTGTGTGGGGCTGAGCGCCTGTGTGTGCTGTGCTAGAACACAGGGATTACTCTGAGCGCTCTAACATGTGTCCTGCCCAGGCGAGCGTGAACGGAACGCCCCTTTAATTATCGTCCCCGGATCAGTCTTCTGAGGGGGGAAGGGGCGTACTGCTCTTTCATTTCGCTCGTTTATTTCCGAGCAGTAAACTGGTCCCCCACCTGCTTCACAGGGAAATGGAGGAACGGAGGAAAGAGCCCAAAAGGTCAGACTTAACTGAAAGATTTTTAATTATTTTTTTGTCCTCGGTTCTTTAAGAAACGGCGGGAGTGGAAGTGTGCGGAGGGTCCGTTTCAAATCTCCGGGGCTCCTTCATCATGCTGATTGTGCCGGGGAAAGGATGCCTTCGCCCTGCCGTTTCAGTGAAATGATAAAACATGACCAGGCCCGGTCTGTTCAGCTAACGTTCATATTAGCCCTGTTTTGTGTGTTCCTGTCTGTGTTCACAGGGCGCTATGCTAACATTTTTTCCAAGAAGCATTTCAAAAGATTTTGGAGCACACTAATGCGGAGGTAGTCAGTTTTGGTCCTGGGACCACAGGGTCTGCTGGTTTTTGTTTTCTCTTTAAATTTCGCAACCACTTAGACCCAAGAAACCAGGTGAGGGGAATTAACAGTGTAATTGACTGCTTTAATTTAATCTCCTCTCCTCTTCTCCCCTCCCCTCCTTTCTCTTTTCTACTCTACCCCCTCCCCTCTCCTCTCCTCTCCTTCCCTCACCCCTCCCCTCTCTCCTCTACTCTCCTTTCTCCTCTCTCTCCTCCCCTCCTCTCTCCTCCCTCCCCTCCTCTCCTCTCCTCTCTCTCTCTCTCCCCTCCTCCCCTCCCCTCCCCTCTCCTCCCCTCTCCTCTCCCCTTTCTCTCTCCCCGTGCAGGCCGAGCCGGAGGGGTTCTCCCATTTTCACCTGTACGTGTGCGCCGCCTTCCTGGTGCGCTGGAGGAAGGAGATTCTGGAAGAGAAGGACTTCCAGGTGAGCGTGTCCCCGAGCGTCCCCTGGCTCCTGCCCCCCCCCCCGGCCCTCGCCCCCCCCCCCCCCCCCCGGCCCTCGCCATTAGCTCCGCGGGTCAGGGGGTCTCCGCGGCTGCATTAACGCAATGACAGCAGCAGCTGCTGTAAGGTGACTTTGTCGTGGCATTTCAGAGCGCCCGTCCAGCGCCGCCCTCCCTCCCCCTGCCCCTCCCCCTCCCCCTCTCCCCCCCGCTCTCTCCGCCCACCTGCTCTCCTGCTCCTCCCCTCTCCTCTCCTCTCCTCACCTCCCCGCTCGCCCGCCCACCCGCCTACCCGCTTTCACCCCCTCCCGCCCCCGGCTCTCCAAGGACTTCCACTCATCCCTGACGCTCCCCTTTTCCACGGCCTGCTAATTTCCTGGAGGGCGAGGCGGGGTAGAGGCGTGCGTTTGGGGCGTAACTGTGGAGCTGCGCACGACCCCTCTGCCCCCCACCCCGGCCCCTGCTCTTTACATCGGCCGCCAGCTCGGCCCAGCGGCTCAGGAACCCGCCCTGTTTCCAGAACATTCCCTGGCCGGACACTGCAGTTGTGCCCCAGAGCAAGTCTCTCAACCTGAGCTTCCACAGTAAATACCCTGCTCCATAAACGGATCCTTTGTAATGAGGGAGATTTTTTGTCCTGCAAGAGGGATGAACCAGCTTAACTTCACATGCTCAGTGAGCTAGCCCTCTTCTGTAAGACTAGACTGACCCATTCTGCTGACATTTCTACCTCTTCCTTTCTCATTATTTCTGTCTCTCTCTCCCCGTATTCCTACTTACTGTCTTTACTCTTTCTCTCTCTCCCACTTCCAGCCTCAATCTGCTTTTGTCTTTCATCCTCTCTATACCCTTTTCTACTCTCTGTCTCCCTCTCTCTCTCTCTCTCTCTCTCTCTGAGCCCTGGCTCTCTCTCTATGTCTCCCTCCCTCTCATTCTCTCTCTGTCTGAGCCCGGTTGCTCTCGCTCTCTCTCTGTCTGAGGCCTGTCTCTCTCCCTCCCTCTCCCTCTCCCTCCCTCTGTCTCTCTCTCTCTCTGTCTGAGCCCAGTCTCTCTCTCTCTCTCTGTCTGAGCCCTGTGCAGACGCTCTGGTCAGCCTGCAGGCTGTGTATAAAAGGCCGTGTGTGTGTGTGTGCGGTGTGTTGAGTACGCGCTGGAGTCGCTGGAGCGCGGCGTCCGCGGCCGCCTGATTTACGGCGTCTGCCGCGGCCCGCCCCTCTACCCGCCGCACCGCCGCCGTCCGCTCTCCCGGCTCCCGGTTCGAGCGTGACCGTTTTTATCGCCGTTCATATGCCTGCCGAGAGCGGTGATGAATTTATGGTAATTGATACGCGGGATAGCCTTTTTTTCTCTCTCTCCCCACCCCACCCCCCCCCACCCCCCGCTCCGGCTGATGGGAAGATTTGAAATGATCTGTGGATCGGAGTCTTCCGTTAGAGCTATCGCCGGAGCGGGGATTGTCTTGTCTCTGTCTCCCTTTCTGCAATAATGTAATAATCCTGATGATTCATCTGTCAATGGAGGCGGAGAAGGCATCTGGATGAGAAGTAAAAATAGCGTGCGGTTCAAAGGTAGGGGTTGGGCTTTATCTGCCCCACGCTGCTCCCTCTGAGCGTGTGAAGTTTATATTGAAGATTGATTTTTCCTTTTTTTTTTTTGGGCAGGGGGGAGGCGGGGTGAAGCCTGGGATTGTGTGACCTGTGATTGTGTGAGGAAATGAGCTCTTCTCTCTGACTGCGGGGTGAAGTTCAGAGCAGCTACCAGGCTGTCAGTCACAGGGCGGGGGACAGCGCTGACGCGCAGTACACACGCCCCCTCCGCTGTAGTCGCCACACTCTAACCCCGCCCCCCGCTTTTACTCCAGAGACAAACCGAAAGACAATTGGCTGAAAGAAACAGGAATATTTTGTTGTGGTTCAAGTCTGAGTCATTACCTGTTGTAATCTTTAAGAAAAGTACCTCAGAATATCAGTGTTTTTTTCCTCCTGTATTTTGGCTCTTTTCTCTGCGTTTTGGACCCCTACAACTTTAAGGAGAGTGACTGCAGCTGAAGTTCCTGTGTGCGTTATTAGACAGCGCAGATTAGCACGCGGCTCTGAGCCGTGGAGGCTCCCTGGCGGGGGGGCAGGGCGGGTGGGCGCTGGGGGGCAGGGGGGGGTCGTCTGGAACGGCTGTCACGCTGCGCCTTTGTCGCCCGCCGCGCGGGGCCTCGCCGGGGAAGCCGTGCGGTGCTTTGATGCGGTTTCCACGGCTGCGCTGACGCTGAATGGGAGAGCGCTCGCAGGCTAGCGGCGCTCGCCGCTGGAGCGCTCATCTGCAGCGTGTTAATTACAGCGCGTCACGCGCTCGCTGCTTACTTTGACATGATTCATCTTCAGTTAGCGCAGCCCCCGAACCTCACGGTTTGATGACTACATACTGAATATCTATATTTATACGCGTGTATATACAGTATGTATGCATGTACTGTATGTATGTACATACCATGGTGCACCAAGGAAAATTTGTGGCTTGGGGAAACACTGGTGGTGATTAAACATTGGTGGACAGGCAACTAGCAGGGCAAAATACGCTCAGGACAGACTCTTTAGTTTTGAGAAGCTTCAGATTTGACTTTTGGCTTTAATTTGCGAGACAGTTCAGGATCTCCACTGTCTATGACCATCCAGCAGGGGGCGCTGTCAGTTTGAAGTGGTGCTTCCGAAGAAACCCACGTCTGCCATTGCGTAATGTAAAGCAGCGGTTCTTTAATGAGCCTCGCGTGCGAGTCACTCAGGATACTCAGCCGAACCACATGCGCGTGAATTTCGGGGGCAGAAGTGTGCGATAAATCGAGGGCGCGGAGACGCGCGCGGATTTTGTTACGCGCCTCACTTCCTCTCGCGAGCCTTCGGGCCGCTCCTCGGCAGCCCCGTTCCGGGAAGCCCGTCTGGGCGCCCGCATCATCGCCGAACGGGAACGAAAATCCTCCTTCCGGCGAGATGGAGAGAGCTCCCAAAAAAAGGAAAAGGCCGTGGTCCTCAGATGGTTCTGCACCACCACGGGGTCATCTGGGCCCAGAATACCCCTCCCCCCGGGTTGTGGGTCACGCCCGGTCTCGTACAGGCGAATGTCAGGCTCGGCTGGCATTTAGCGCTGACGTCGCGCGGCTGATGGGCTCTCATTAGCGTGTTTGTTTATCGCGTCGCAGCGAGTCCCGCGCTGAGCTGGCCAAACCGATCCGTGGGCTGGAGACAGGCCTGCGTCTCGGGCCTTGTTATCTCCACTGACTTCCCGTGCTGTGACTGAAGCGTGATGCAGCCGTGCGCTGTAGGCATGTAGCGTTTCGCGGGGAGAAATGCGACTCCTGCACGCAACATCGAGGCCCTCATATTTACACTCAATAAAGTCAATAAAGAGAGACACGGGAAGGGGGGGGGGGGATTTTACCTCTCACGTCAGTCCCTTGGAGACACAGCATAATAAAATGAGCATGGGGAAATAGGAGAGTTAGCAGCCAGTCAGCTGGCTGTGTGGTCATGGGTGCAGGAGGGAGGGAGGGAGGGAGGGAGGGGCGTCGCTGGCTATCAAACGGTTTAGGCCGTAAGCCTGATCACAGGAGAAGGCTCATCTGTTGAGGAGTGAGTACTCATATTTATCCCCACCTGGGCTTGCTAGGAATCATGGGAATCCGTATATGGAATTCAAAGGCAAGAATAAGTGGAACACTACAATAAAATGTTTATATTTGTTTGAGCATTGGCATAATAGGTCCTCTTATATTCCACAGGCTACGTGAAACCAAAGTTGCCCTTCAAGCCCAAAGTTGCTTCGAGCACAAACGTTGAGACTGGTATCCATGCTTGTGTGTGGAGATGCACGAGAGCGGGCAGTGTTTGTTTTTCCACTTTTCAAGCCCAGGTGAAGAGGCTTGCACATCCGCCCAAGAGCTAGCCTGATCTCGCTGGGGGTTTGAACCCGCAACCCTCCGGTCAGCGGTCAGGCGTCTGCCGTCTGAACCACCGTGGGGGGGGGTTTCACCGTTACAAGCCGCCCCGCCGCGACGCGTCCCGTACCCGTCAGGCCCTTTACCTGTCGCTGCCCCGCCCCACGGGAAAGGGCTCCTGACCTGCCATCTGTCCCCGCTCCCCCCCCCCCGCCCGCCCCCCTCGGAGAAAACGCTCGCCTGTCAAAATCAATTACCGTCCCCTTTGGCCCGGGCCGTCCGGCGCACAGCCGCGTCTCTGCCCTGGCCAGCGGGAGGCGCTGTTTCTCCAGCCCCGGCACTGCGCTCAGACGCTCGGACGGACTCTTCTCATTCGGTCCCTGTGATTGGTTCCCTGTGTGTTCAATAACTAAGGGGGAGGGGACAGGCGCAGTCTTGTTTGGAAGTTAGGCACCGCTGTTCTTATTTATTTATTTATTTATTTATTTAGTTTTTCTCCTCAGAACACATCTGCGTCCCAGGTCCGTACTGAATCCCATTTAAACAGGTTTAAAAGTGGATAGAAACGGACTGGCGAATAAAAAAGGGGAAAAAAAGCGAAAAAGGAGGAAAATCAATGTGCTCCTTAGCAGTTTTAATGGTTTGATTTAGGGAGAGCCACGGTCCGTATCGCCAGCCTTTGAACCATGACTTGAAAGGCTGAAATGTCCGCCTTTTTTTTTTCTTTTCTAATTTTATTTTATTTTTTTTATAAGCCTTGCAAACCCCACAGCGCTGCCCCTGCTTAGCGGACTTTGAGGCCGTCTCGCGTTTAACGCGTTAAGCAGAAAATGGTCATTAGCACCGGCGCTCACCGTTCAGACGACCGTTTGAAATCCATGACCACGCGTTGGACGAGTTCCAATCTGTCGCTCCAATATGAATACATGATATATGCTAAGCAAGTGATTCATGTTCTTATTTTTTTATTTATTTTATTTTTTTTACTACAGTGTAAGGGAGAGCAGTAATTAGAGATTTCTTGGCACGAGGGACTTGTTTGTGAAGCCCTTTGTCTTTTTGCAGTGATATTTGCAATGTTGATTGTATTGTGAGAGGCTCATATGTTTCCGTGGCATAAAGGAAATAAGGATTTGAAGAAAAATAAGCCTCACAGCAGCCTGTAATAGAAGTATTTGCCGGAATCATAACATTTCACACAAGTCAAGTATATTTTCAGATAACTGCTTTGAGAGTTTATTTATTCAGCACTGGGAGGTGTTAGTACCTGCAGCCGAAAAAAATGATTGACAGCCAATAACAAGTGATGGAAAAGAAAATAGGCGGCGGCTTGCTGTGTATGGTATAGCTGTGTGTAGATCAGAGGTTTGCAGTGAACCCTTATATGGTCAAGATGATGAGTGCTCATGTGCTCTGCTATAGTACAGTGCGAGCAAAGAGCCATCCACACAGCCCTCTATGCATCTGTCTTTTTATTATGTTGCTAATGAACACGGCCGTGTGCAGAGCTGTAGCCTCGGGCTGGAATGTCTCTCCATTTATCTGCCACCGGGTGGCATTTCAAAACAATACTCCAGTCATAGAAGATCCCATTCATCTCTTCCCAGGGCCTCTTTTGAGCTGTATCTCTGGTTGTGAAAGCAGTCAGGCGTTGGATGATTTGAGCTGTGCCTAAGTCCCCCCCCCCCCCTTTACCTGGCTTATGCTGCTGAACTGCGGTGGAGTGAGATTTGAGGCTGAGTGATGGAGAGGCGAGGGGGAGAGGGGTTTGAAAAATAAGGTGCCGTTCGGACACGGTCAGGTGATCCCTGGCACGGAATCGGCTGGCCCCCCGAAGTCGCCCCTCTGGCCAGCACAGGCTGCTGGCTCTGGTTCAGTCTCCTGCAACCCTTTGTGGTGTCAGTTCACAAATGTGTCAATAGAATGTTCTTATCTGAACTTTCTAATTCTTATGTAGCAATCACTGCTGGTAATGAAAAGAATGCTAGAATGAATTCTTCACTCCCTTTTTGAAGGGTGCCCATTTTCAAATGTGGAATCAGTGTTGTGGGTACAGTGTTGTTTGACACCAGGGTAAATGATTTGCATGGGGTCATAAGCCATTGAGGGCCCCCTGGATGTCTAGAATGGGTGTTATGGTGCATGTTTGTTGTCCACCATGCCGGCGTTGACTAATGGGAACGTCCATGGAACGCAGACACCTCATACTGTATGTCGCTGGACCCTGCTGAACGCTTTAGCGGATGGAAAGGTTAGCGAGCTGATCCACTCGGCCGTTCTCTGGAGCTGTTCTCCATGCTGGCTCAGAGTGGAGCCCTGTTTGCTCTCAGCTGGAGGGGCGCCTGACCCATGTGGGTCTCCCTGTACGCAGTACACTGGTAACACTCACTGGAGACTCTTATATGAGAGACACCCGCGTGCCTCGTCCTCCTCTGAACTCTTCCTCTCTCTGTCACTGGCCGCTTAGCCGCGCTGTAATCCTCCGCTCGAGCGCTGCTCTCTGAGAGTGGGCCGAGCGTCGAGCGTTCGAAACGCGTCTCTGAGCACGGCCTCAGTTTCCCCCTGATTTTAAAGCACGCGAAACTTCTATATATAATTTACTGTGTATATACTTATTTTGCGGATGCTTTTATCCAGTGCGGCTTTCAGTGAAATTGCATGCCTGGAGCGGCGGGAGCATATGGACAGAACAGACAGTCTGACAGCGATTGAGCGTCGGGATGAAAGTTTCGACGTTCAGCGGTTGCCTTAGCCCACGCGTTCTGTAGTACGTGAAGGCTACTTCACCGGCAGCCATCTTCTTCATACGCTAATACAGATCTATGAGAACAGCTGTCCCTTACATCTTATAGGCTTCATTTACATGCGTATGTCATAGTGCCATACTGTAGGAATGATGTGAAAGTGGTTCTTCGTAGTTGTACTGCTGGATACTGCTGTATATTGGCTCGGGGTGTGGAGGGATTGGGTATTGGGTGAGAGAACATGTACAGGCTTTTAGAGTGATGGCGAAGTGTTTTTTCAGTCAGGTTATAATGGGCCAGATATGTGATGAACTGCGTAGGAAACTGGACTTGAAACCATAAAGGTTTTACCACAGGTCTCCAGATGGATATTTGTGCCTTTGAGGAAGACCCTTCTCTTTAATTACTTCAGTAAATGTCCAACTCTATAAATGACCGATACGTAAAATGTAAGCTCTGTGAATTGCAGCCGATATGAGGCTCTGCTGAGCAAAGTGAAATAAATCAGTGGCAAATATAAAAGCAATTGCCATGCAGCTTGAGCACTTGGTAATTATTTTGGATTTGCACACCACCTACAACAGGCAGGAAGGCAGGGCCACTGGTGATATTCCACCTCTGGTTCTAGCACTGTGTTGATTTCCTTCAGCCTGTGAGTAGTCTGTTGTGTTGTACTGTAGTTCAGCTGGTATGTGTATATAATAGCTCTTACAGTCGCTGCTGTTGTACTCTAGCCATTTTTGTTAGGCTTTGTTTTTCTCTGGGAGTTGGAAAGGTATTTGTCCAGTCATCTATGTGTGAACAGAGGTGTTTGTGCATGGCGTGTGCACATGTGTGTGTATGTGTATGTTTCCCTGTATGAGTGCCAGCATGTTTGGGTGTGATGTTGTGTTTGTGTGTGTGTGTGCGTGTGCGCGTGCATGCGTGCGTGTGTGTGGGCAATTGATTGTATACATATTGCCACTGTTTCACTTGATGCTCTACTGTGTTAGTTAATGTCTTGCGTTTCATTCTACATATATTATGTTGTTTTTACCGCACTTAGGAAATTGACTTAATGTATCATGCCATGATGGCCCTGTTTCTGGGGAGTGAATAAATAATAGTAATCCAGTGCTGCCCTCTAAATGGAACCCGTCTATGTTTCATCCATTTCAATTATTGCGCAGGTCTGGACTGTATAAAATCTAATAGTCTGAGAGGCTGAAATCAGCAAGGCTTTCTTAATGTTCCTTTCATGGACCTCGGTGGGGGTGGGGGTGAGGTTTGGGGGGGGGGGGGGGGGGGGAGAGTGTGGATCCGTTCGTGCTCATTAAATTCATTATTCTGCCAAATTAAATACCAGAGAGTATCCATTTCCAATGTTCCCTTACGTTCTGCCCCGGGTGCTTGGAGCAGCAGAAGTTGAGCCGGTTCCCTCTCCCCGCTCTGAATAGCTCTGCTGTCGCTAGCGGTCGCCTATCAGGAAACTGGCTGTGTGAGCGCTAACTGACCCCAGGGCTGCGGCTGTCCCGCGTCAGGCTTTATATAAGACGATGCTAGCAAGCTGTAAGCGTAAAAAAAAAAATGCAGTGTGAACTTGAATAAAAATACATAAAGGCATTTATAAACTAATAATTTACGCCTCGCTGAATTTTTCGTAGAAACATCGTTTCTCCACGACTATGAACGTGCTGTATATTCGCGGGGAAAGACCGTTGGCACGGTTACGTGCGGAGTTTAATGTAGTCCCGAGTGCCCTTGGAGTTCAGCTCTTGTGGGCCGTGGAGCTCTCTGGAGGAACGTGGCTGAGATAATGGAGGTGAAGGAGCGATGCCGCTCAGGACACGCGGGCTGAGGCTGAATTAAGGGATTAATCATCGCGCTCCTCCGCATGGAGCTGCGCGATCGCTAACGCCGAAATCCGTCACCGTTCCCTCGCCTCGGCCTGCGGAGCGGCTGGGCCGTTTCCCAGAAACGCGACTGACACATTCGCTGGGCCTGATTTGTGATTTAAGATTCAGATGTTCCCGTCGTCTAATTGGTTAGCGGCAAAGCTTTCGTTCCAGCTTTCTCTGCTTTTACCGGCACTTATAGCATCCGCTTGACAACACAAGACGTCAAGTACACAAGTGGGCCAACAGGCAGAATATTTTTTCCTGTGTCCCCTTGTAGCGTAGTTGCATCTCGACTCTGTCGCCTGTGGTCCTCTGTGGGTGTGTAGGTGTGTGGGCTTTTTCGAGGGATTTTGTTATAAACCCACCCACAAAAGCATGTCGTTCATTTAGCAAATGCTCTTATGCAGAGCACCTTTGAGAGAGGGAACATGAGTACATCCAACAGAAGGTGAGCCAATAGGGACAGACCTAATATCACATTCACATGCCGGCGAGTGTGAATACAACATCCATAATGCACTGAATGGAGGTTATTGTATGCCACTCTGGCACAATAATAGAAATTAGATTCATATAGCTAGCAACCATAGAGTTGCAGGTTATCGGCCAGGTCTGGGGCTGAATTCTGGATTATCTGCTGCGGGGTTTTGTGGCACCTGCAAGGAAATAGTAGTAGTAATCCAGACAGGAGAGAACAAAGCCTTGGACTAGGAACGGAGTAGAGTGGGTGGTGAGGAAGAAAGGAAGAGAATGTGCTCGCCCGACTCCCTGCCAGTCGGTGGAAGGAAGAGGAGAGCTGGTTATCTAACGTGACCCCGAGGGTTTCTGCAGCGGCGCTCTGAGTGAGCTCTCCTCTAGACTGAATGTGGGTGCAGCAGTGGGCAGGATTTGGAGGGAGTCTCATCCAGTTTAAGTTTCAGCTAATGGGCTGCCATCCAACCTGAGGAGTCCTTCGGTCAAACTGAGACGCAGTGTGAGACCGCAGTGTTAGACAGAGGTGAGGAGAGGAATATTAGGGTATAGAAGTGATATTTAAAAACCACGGAAAGAGACGACTGAACCAAGCGATTGCCTGCAAAGGGTACGGAATCTTGAGGGACTACCGGAATGGTACAAGCCAAACCCAGATCCAGTTACCTGACTGGGAATGGCATGGCTGCTGGTCTCATGCACAGGTAGCAGTTTGGCATAGTGGTCAAGGAAACTCTGACTGGGAGGTTGCAGGTTCCATGCCTGGATGGGCAGCTGCAGCTGTAGCCCGGAGCGTGGCATTTAAATGGAACTGCCTCGGTAAATACTGAGCAGTGCAAATTGGATACATTAAAAATCTAAGCTGCATTAGTCCACGTGAAGGATTGTCTGCCAAGAAAATGAATAATGGGGTACAGCGTTAGCAAATGCATGACATGAGCAGAAACTATTGTTTCCCTCGCCCTGTTCTCTGAGCTGGGAGCTGCTCTCTCACAGCTATTAGGCATGACCAATGCACACGACCCAGTCACAGTCTCTCAGTGGGCACGGTCACAGACTTAACAAGTCTGCATGAAGCAATACTACTGCCTTTTCTTTCCTGTGAAACACATTTTTACTAACAAACAAATACTACTACTGTTGCTACTACTAATACTATTACTATTGCTACTACTACAACTAGTGCTATTACTACTACTGCTGCTGCTGCTACTACTACTACTCATACTATTATTACTACTACTACTACTACTACTACTAATAATTATAATTATAATTATAAATCCAAGTGCTCGCTTGTAGAATTGCCTGGAAAGCGCAATATGTGGCTTTGTCTCACCGCCGGCCCTCTATTCCAGACCAATTACGCTGCGCGTGAACAGCTGTCGGTGTTATTTGTTTAGATGCGGGCTGCTTCATCAAGAGCCCGGGAAGATACGGGGGAAGGTTTTTTTTGTGTCCTCGAGTCCTTTCGCCGCCCGCCCCGCTCCTCGCCGCGCGGATCGAGTGGACGGCGCTGCGGCCGCCGCCGCAATTCATCAAGGATCCTGTTACTAATGAACAGAACAAGAGTATCGAACAAATGCTTGAAAAGTAATTTGGAAGTTAATTTCAGTTCCAATCTAGCGGGAGACACGAAGCTATTAGTTTTTTTTGTGTAAAAGGAGAGTCGAGAATTCACTGCGGCTTCTTCCAGGGAGAAGGAGAATGGCCAGATTTGTTTTGACGCAGTCGTGCGCCGCACGCACTCCAGTTAATTGAGGCTGTAGGACTATTTAAATGTCAGTTGTTTCGTGAAAATTAAATGTCAATTTAAAGTGCGTCTTGTTAGTGCCGTATAGCTATAGAATTGGTCTCTGCAAATATAAAGCGCCAAGGAGTGAAATGTCTGAATCATAGTAATTTAAATTTTTAAAAAAATCTGTATACATGCTACTTAATTTAAACTTCAGCTTCCGAGATGTGCAAATATCACGGTCATTAAAACGCTGGTGCCAGATACATCGGCGGCAAATGGCTGCGTGAGGAACACATTGGCATTTAAGGGCTGAGACAACGCAAGACAAGACGGATAATATCACACCGCGCGCGCGCCGCGCTGCTGCGATCCTTCAGTCGGGCTGCATCGCTGTTTTTACCCACGCAGACGGATCTACACACGAGCTGCGCCGTTCGGTTGTTGTACCGCTTTTCCCAAAACGAACCTTTTACCGGTCGGTACCATTTGCTGTGTAAGGTTGCGCGTGAAATCAATGCGTTCGTGCGGCCCCGACGAAGTGAAAACGCGGCAGCGCAGACCGGGCTCCGAATCTGATTAATTGTCCTTCAGTTTTTATTAAAGCAAAGGCAATTCCCCTGTAAACGCCTTGAAGAATGGCGTTTTGATAAAGTGCTGTAGATGTGTCGTCTGAACGCCCTCGATGCGAGGGCATTTTCTGAAGATTGGAGTTAATATCCTGGAAGTAATTACATCGCACCCCCACTCCCCCCCCCCCCCCCCCCCCACACCCTCCACCAAAAGTCCCCGGTCCTACATACGACTCTTTATCTTACAGAAGCCGTGCGAAACAAGCTGTTTAAAAAGTCTCAAGCCATCAATCTCCCTTTCAGCCTCATTTGTCACGAGGACGCTTAAGAAAGGGAAATCAAATGTTGGTAATCTGCGGGCTGCAGTTGCGTCGCGTGATTGAGTGTGTTTTGTTGCTCCGAGCCCGTTGGCGCTCGCGAGCCGCTGATAAATAGTTACAGATTAAGAGGTGCGGCGCGGAAAACTTGATGAGAAGATCAGAAGCGCGGAGAGAATGGGTTTGTTTTATCCCTTTGTGTATCCGTTCTCGATTGTGTAGCCTGCCCGACCGTGTTTTAAAAGCTGAATACATGCTAATCGCTAATCGCAGGAAGCCATTGTCTACGGGGCAACCTTGCTGGCTGTCATTGCAGAACGTGGGAGCTGGATTGTCAACATGGTGACAGCTATGTGTGGAAAAGTGTCTCTTTTAGCCAGCCTGCAGAAACAGCTGAATAATTGAGCTGGTTTCTGGGAGATATCAGTCAGAGTGCCGTTAAGTTTTGGGAACACATCAGAACTGGCTTTCCTGCTCTTCAGTATTTAGCTTTAAAAAAAATCCAGTCATTCCTGCAGATAAGGGACCAAACTCCAAATGAAGTTAAGAAGTGAGTTTTCGCTGTACGAGCCGGGGAAGGTGACTGAAGAGAACTTGATTTAAGTGAAAGGTGATTAAACTGGTTTCCTCCACTCGGCGAGTCTAATGGTTCCTGCTAAATACCGGACCTGCTGGGAGAGAGCCTCTTATCTCCCGTGTGGACGGGCTCAGGCCGAACCCTGTGCGAAATGGAGAAAGAGCGGGAGATAATCTCTGTTATAATCAGCGTTATCAGTGCGGTCTCTTTCCCCTTAACGCCAGCGCTTGGGCGCGAGCCCCCCCCCCCCCCCCCCCCCCGCTTCCGTTTAACCGACAGTCACATTAGCTCATCCCCAGGAGTAGCGCCCGCGACATTGCCCCCCCCCCCCCCCCGTTTGATTTGTGTTTGTTTGAAGATGCAGCATTTAAGTCCTCTTAACAGCATTGAAAGGAAAAAATGCTTCTTCTAGGCATCTTGGGGATAAAAAAAAAAAAAAAGAGTGTGATGTTTTTATTCAGCTTATGATGCTTTAAATATTCTGTGTTTACCTTGAAGAAATAAAAGAGCGTGTTTTTGCAAACCGAAGGAATGCCCGTGCAGTGAAATATCCACGGGTGCTAAATCCTTTTCGCTCATCTTTCACCGAGCGTCCCTTCAGGCTGGGAGCTCTTCTTCACTCTAATGAAATCTCCCCTCATGATCACTTAATGGAAGATATATTTAAAACATTTTTAATACTCCCTGATAACTCTTCGGAGGAAGATTAAAGTTACCACAAGGGACCGGCAATCATATTCACATTTCGCAGCTCGCTCTCTCTCTCTCTCTCTCTCTCTCTCTCTCTCTCCGCCCCTTTGCTAATTCACCCAAGGTAATTTATTGTGAGTGCTTCAAAGTGTAGAGGTAGCAGGATCGCGGTGGCGGAAGGCGGCTGGGGACTCACTGTGCTTCACACAATCCCAATATATCCCAGCACAAAGCATCGTGGGTGAGGGGGGGGGGGAGTGGAGTTCTGTTGCAGTGAAGGTAGTGACTCTTCAGGGTGAGGCCTGTACTACGAGCACAGCTGACAGTTTGCTGGATCTCCAGCGGTGCGTGTAGAAATAGGCGGAGGGTGTTATCAGATTAACCCTCCCGTCCGTTCGTGTGTTATTAAGAACGGGAGCAGGGGAGTGCGTTTTTGGGTTTTTAAAAGCGCGTCCATGTGGAATAACGTGCTACTTCCTGCGGCTAATTAACTGTCCACAAACAATTACGCGCACAGTACAATAAACCGTGCCACAGAGAAAGTTACATACGACACGATTACCGCAGATTTTACTCGCTGTTCACTGGTTTCCACATTTTCCTTTCAGTTCTCGGTTTGATTGTGCACAGGTTGAACGTAAGTGGTATCAGTTCTTTGTTAGGCTATGTACATAATTGTATATAGATAGAATTATCCTGTTAAATGATGTTATTGGAGCCATGCGCTGCCCACCCTGCTTTCAGCTGGCCATTGGCTGAAGCCGTGCGGGGGCGGGCTCGGTCTGTACTTGGCGATGGGAAACCCTGTATTAGATGGGGAACTATATCAGAGTCTGTCTGCGTTGTAAGCGGGGCCCTGTTGGAGGTGGCGGTGAGCAGTTAGCGGTAGTCTCCCGGGCGATGACGGGCGCTCTGTGCTGTAAGAGGAGGCTGTCGTTGAACGTGACGCCTGAGCCAGGGCTGTGCCACCCTGTCCTGTCCTGCGTGTTTTCAGTTCAGCCCTAATCTGGCACACCTGACTCTGCTCATTAGCAGCTCTCTGAGATCTCTAGCTGTTGAATGAGGCGCTTTGTTAGGGTTGGAGTGAGAACCTACGGGACAGCAGATCCAGGAGCAGGGCGGCCCTGTTTTTAAGCTGGGCGACAGGGACGGAAAACTCTGCCGTTGTAATGATGAGCGTCGCTGTTCCAGGGGAGTGGGAGTGGGGGGGGGGGGGGGTGCCCGTGTGACGCGTGTTTCTCTGATGCGTGACGAGCCCCACGCCCGTGTCCACGTCGCCGTGGCGAGGGCGCCGTTCCACGACGGCATGGCGGCCCGCCACGGGCTCAGCGGAGCGGAAGAGGGAAGAGGGACGCATATGTTACCGTGACGATGATAGCGTATCCGTGACCGATTTTCCCAGATAGAGATTTACAGCTGCACTCCCCTCCCCCTCCCCCTCCCCCTCTCCCCGGTCTCTCGTCCTCCTTTTCTCTCTTCTCCGAGCGGCATCAGGAGCGAGCCTGGCCCTGACGCTGGCCGTCCCTCCGCTCGCCATGTGACTCGCTCGACCCCGTGGCACGCTCGACCCCGCCCGCCAGACGGACCGCGTCGGCCCCCTCCCGCCTCTGTGGCGCAGCGGGGCTCACGTGCGCGGGTGAAGCTGCTTTTTCCGGGTTTTTTCCGTACCCCGTTACAGACGAGTGTCAGGTGATCACGCGTCGCACGGCCTCTGTTTTTAATCAGTTCGACCCACTCAGACGCTGTGCGTTTATTCCACGCGCGTCCAACACTCGAGGCAGACCGTACGCCATCTGAGGCTGTGAGTTAGCACGTGAGGTAGCGGCACGTGCTGCTCTTAGCTTACCGCCGCGGCTAGGCTTTGTTCGCACGCCGTGTGACCGTCTGACACAAACATATTGGTCATTAGGATCTTTTGTAACGGGGGTTTCCATTTTAGGCCCGGATTCCGGTGCTAAGGACGCGCCCTTAATCGTCAGTCACTTAGCGGCCGAGCCGCGATCGGGCGGGTCGGTTATTAAATGCCAAACGGGTCCGAGGGGCGAGGAGAGGTAATAGCCGCCGCCGCGATCCGTTAGCCTAGCCCCGCGCGGAGCGCCCCTTCTCCGAGACGTCGGCGCTTAAAAAATATGAAATTAATTAAGCACCCGGCCTGCCTGCCTCCCTCCCTCTTTTATCAGAGGGATTCTGCCAATTTCGGGGGAGGGGGGGGAAGATTGACCTGTCAAAAGTGTCTCCTTCCATTTCTCACCCTCCGCCGAGCCTGTCGTCCGCGCCCGTCGCCCAATCTGAGCGGCTGTCAGCGTTGCGCCCGTCCGGCCGTCACTGTCCGCTCCGGCTCGCTGGCGCTCGGCCCGCGCCTCACCCCGGGCTCGCCGGGAATCTCGGAGCGGCGAGGAGCGTGGCCGGGGGGGGAGAGTCGAGACGGGGAGCCCCCCCGCTCCACACGGGCCTCTGTCAGATTCGGACGCGCTCCTGTCTTTTATTCTGTCTTTCTCACTCATTTGCCTCTTTCTCTTTTCCCTCTTTCTCTTGGTCTCTCTCCCTGTCTCATACGTTTTCTTCCTTCTCTGTGTTACCCCCCCCCCCCCCCCCCGTCTGTGCCTGAAGAGGGTGCAGCTCTATGCAGGGGAGATGCTGGGCTTCATAGTATAGAAGCAGAGGACGGACTCAGGTTTCTGGGAAGGGGAAGCGAAAGCCCCCCTCCAGGACTGGTGTGACGGTCGCCATTTTCGGTCCGTCTGTCTCGCCTCCCGTCACGGGACCCCCGCGCCTCCTCGCCCCCCGGCCCCTCGCCGCGCTTCCCACGGAGGAGACGACGCAGACCCGAAAAAACGCTCTTTTCAGAACTTCAGAGGCGTCGCTCCATCTGTTGCACTGCTCGTCTGGTGTAATTGCCTGGCGCCGAGTGTCACGGTCCCAACTTCCCAGCATTCTTTGTTCCTCCAAATTAAATTACCTTCCCTCAGGAAATGCTCATTAAAGCCGAGAAGACACCGTCGCCAAAAAATATTTACTCTGGCACAAACGGGTCGGCCTCAGGCGCTCCTGTTGCCCATTGTTTTAGGCGGGGTCTTTGTCTTCCCTTCTTCTTCAGATTGCTTTCAGAAGATTCCCACACACCCGCGCGTGCGTTTTGTGCCATTTCTCACGGTGGTTTCGCCCTCGGCGTTGGGTATTCTGTGAGGCAGTAGGAGTGGGGTGCGTGTAATTGGCACGCGGTGTGATTAGCTTTTGTCTCTCCCTCCCTCTCAGTGCGTACACCTTTACGGAAACAGCGCTAGCTCTTTTTTAGCGACGTGACGCTCCCTCGTTGGAGAGCGGGTTTAGCGTGTGAGCTCGCTCCTCGGCAGAGTGTTAAGGCGCGCATCCGTGGGCGTGCGCTGATTGACGTGTTAATAACCGCCGTCTCATCTGACTAAAGGAATTACCCCCCCCACCCCCGCCCCACCCATTTTCCCCCAGTCTTCGTCTCTAATTTCGGTCATTATCGTACTTCCATTTCAAGCATACACCCCCCTCCCCACCCCCAACCCCCCCACCTTCTTCATCTCCCAGTTATTGGCGCATCCTGGAGGCTTGGCCGGGGGCGTGGCGTATCGGGGTTTCCTTACGTCTCTGACGGACGGCTTAATTAATTTCCTGTTCCGTGCGTTATCTCCGCCACGCCCTGTGTATGGGGCTCAGATGCAGGGGCTGTGTGTTTGGCGGTTTGGCCAGGGCAGGTCTCTCCAGCCAGGGTCAGAGCAGCAGAGGTCTGCAGGAGAGAGAGAGAGGGCGTTGCCAGAGTTCTGCTTCCTTCCTGTGGAGGCGCCACAGAGCCTCATTCAGTCTGCGTAGGTACATCGCAGGGAACAGAGGCATGTGTGTGTGTTTGTGTGCTTGTGCGTGTGTGTGTGTGTGTGTGTTTGTGTGCTTGTGTGTGTGTGTGCGCGCGTGTGTGTGTGTGTGTGTGCGAGTGTTTGGGTGGGTGTGTGTATGTGCATGTGCGTGTGTGAACGTGCGTGTGTGTGTGTGTGTGTGTGTGTATATGTGTAGGTGTGTGTGTGTGTCTTTTACAGGCTCATGCTGGAGACACTGCTACCTGTGCTGTAGCAGAGTGAGGTCTGCTGTGATGAGTAAATGTTTCAGTCTGAGGGCTTGTGGCCCGTTTCCCTTTCCTAACGGTCACAGCTTTCAGTTCAAAAGATCAGCGGCCGCTTCGTTTGTGAATTAAAGGCTTAGTGAGAGCCGCTCTCCGCGGTGCTCCTTCACCAGCGACTGTTCCACGTAGCGGCGGCGGCGGCGCGATGGCGGTAAACGAACGCAAGCGCAAACACATTAACGCCTCCGTTAAGCAGAGCTCAGTCAGCCTCCGTCTGCGGCCGTCCCTCATTAAGGACGGCGTGCTGTTCGCCGTTGTTTAACGGCGACTGGAGATCCGCTCTGTCTGCGCGGCGAGCTGCGAGCGAGCGCTAACGCTAACGCTTGACGGGAGCTCGCCGTCGCTTAGCGGAAACCGTGGCGCCCGCGCGGTCCGGAGGCGTCCACGCGAGAGACGTTTCGTCGGCGCTGATTTAGGCATTTATGGCGGTCTGGCGAGGTCCGCCGCTGCCCCTTGCTTTCTGCCCATACGCACTCACTACGACACACACACAAATGTTTGAGTTCTTTATTTGAGACCCCAGTTACACATACAGCGAAGGGCCTCGCTTTTAATGCATGTCAGGGACGTCTCAGACCTGGTAATTACTCAATGTCAGCGTTCCATTCATGCCAGCTGCAGTATTTATATTTCGTTTTTTTTTTTTTTGCTGACATTTTTTAAGTGCGTACACGCTTCTGTGCATGTGAATGTTACAGGGTGTGAGTATGCAGGAAAGACCTGCAACGTTCACACAAACTCAAGCGCGCCCACACACACACGCATGCACACACAAAGGCACACACACGCACACACACACACATCCACACTAGCAAACTCAATGGAGCAAACTCCACACTCCTGCTCTTTCCCGGTATTCCCGTGCAGTCGTGACGCTGAACCAGCTGGCCACTCCCACACGCTCGCTTCTGATTTGAATCCGAGCCCTGAAACAAGGTGAAGGATCCTGGCAGATTTACAGCGTGGCGTCTGCTTGGGTGCATGAATCTTCCCGCGACCACGTCTGGGACGGATCCGTACATATCTCCCGACGCCTTACGTCGAGCTCGCGAGCGTGACAGTCCACTCGTCTGCGCTCTTTGGCGAAATTACATCTATTGTTCGCGTAACCTGGGAAACGTGGCCCGTCTGAAGTAGCGCCCTATTAAAGCACATTAGCAGGATATGAATAGGAGTCTGTTAGCACGCATGCCCCATTAATTAGAGGCTCGGTGTCTGTCAGAAAGGCTAAGCGGCCTGCGCTGGGTTACTCTGCCCAATGGGAGGATCAGAATGTCAACCAGAGCTCTTTGGCCTCTCTGGCCTAATGCACGGAAACAAGCATGCTTTTCTGTGTGGTCTAGACTTGCCCCACTTACAGGTAAACTCCCGTTCAGCATGCTCTTAACGAAGAGCTCATTCACTGTGCTGTCTCTGGGAGAAATCATTCATTGTGCAGGTGCACAGAGATTGCCATTGACTGTGCTGTAACACAGATAATATCATTCACTGTGCCGTAACAGAGAGATTGCCATTCACTGTGCTTTTATCTCAGTGAGATTATTTGGTGTGCTGTCACTCAAATGTGGTATGACACTGTCCCTTCACTGTGCCAACACAGCTATGCAGTTGCACAGCTAATTCGCTGCACTGTACTTGAGTTCTGTGAGTGCAGAGTGCATACACTGTGCTTTAAAACAGAGCTCGCCTTAGCTGAAATACAGAGGCCTCCGATGACTCTCCTCCCTCCCTCCCTCCCTCCCTCCATAAACGTTGGGCCTGGGCACTGAAAGCCAGTGTGGAACCCACACACCGCACGCTGGATTTGTGCGAGCAGCACATCAGCTGCGCGCTGTAAGACTCACGGAGCCCGGGACAGGATGGCCCGAGGGCAGATCGGAGAGAGCGAACATCCCGCGCGCGGTACGCCTGTTTTCCCCCCCCTGTCCTGACAGCTACACGCCCCGAACACCGGGGGCAGCGCCTCCACTCCCGAAGCCTGGCGGCCCCGCGTGCGGGCCGCGCCCCGGAGGGGACCCCGCGCCTCATCTGCATTCCGCACGGCGGCGAGGCTTTCAGACGCGCTCGATGGGCGATGATGACGCCGCGACCGCGCCTTCGCCTGGCTCTGATCGTTTGTTGCGTAGCTACGAGAGCGGAACGGCGCGTACGCGAGCGCGAAGGCAGGGCCCGTAGCCGTAAAGCTTCTCCCAGTGCGAGTGCTGATCCTGGATCAGTCTGGACTTTTAGCCCGTAATGGAGAAGGCTGGTACAGACAGGGGGGGAAGCTGATCCTAGGATGCTACTGTGAGCAGATTTATGAATACAGGCCCAGATCGTATCTCAGCGCTGTTTTCCTGAAATATAATCAGATGCTCTGCTCAGGAAACACATTTTTACTGCGAGGGATGAAGCTGATGATGTGTTTTCGTACTCCCAGGATTTCTTCTTCTTCTTTGTTTTCATTTGCCCTGTGCCCCACTCTTCTGCCTTTTTGCACCTGTTCTTTTTAGTGACTGTTTGTCAGCTTTTCCTCCATTGCCAGCTCTCTGGGGAGATACTGTGTGTTTGTGTGTCCCCGTGCATATTCTGTATTTGATGTCTGCGTTTTATGTTGATGTTTTGCGCTTTTTACGGACTGAGTAAATAAGGAGAGGACAGGGCCTTAGGCCGGCTCGGCTTGGCGATGTTTGTTTGCTTCTTTAGAGCGTCACGCTCATTCAGGACCGCGCTACGTCAGGGCCGAAGGGCAAAAGCCAGACGGTGTGTGGGTGAGCTGACATTTAAACCCAAAAAAACCCAACATGGAGGGGGAGTCTCAGCACAGCTCAAAGAGGAGGGAACCTGGAGACGTGCTCGTGCGAGGAGTCTGAAACCAGAGGGCCTTCTCCTCTCTCCAGCCACTGCGCCTCTCCCCAAAATAATTTACATCATTTAAATGTACCGCCTCATTCGTGGCCCCTGGGTTATCCATTTATGCAGTGGGCTAGTTACCGAGGCAGCCTAACCGTCTCTCAACCTGGCAATCGGACCCGACCTACCTAGGGATATCGCCTTAGTCCTGAAACGCTAATTACCGCCTTGTTTCAGTGTGCGGATCACAGGAGTCCTCTCGCCACGTCAGAAATCACACGCGCCAGGGCATAGCACCTTTTCACTGATGAAGGCAGCAATATGCTCAAACATTTGAATCTTTACTTTGGAATCTTTGAAGACGCGTCGAATGCAGATGCTTCGCAAATGTTATTTTGGAAAATGGTAAACAGTTGTTTAAGAATTCCAGAGTGTCGGTCGACCGAATAGTGGCTCGACGTTCAGCTGGCGGCGGACGGCCTCGGGAGGGAAACCGCCGTCGTCGAGGCGGAGAGAGCGCGCCCAGAGAGGCCGGGCGCGGCGGCGTGCTTCTCCCCGCTCCGCTGGGGCAGGAAGTCAGCCGCCTCCCTCAGACCCGCCAGGCGCAACGGACGCCTCCTCGCCGAGCCTCTGCAGCGCGGTGCGTCTGCCCCAGGGGGCCTCGGCGGCTGTGATTGGACTGGGTCACGGCCCGCTCTCTGAACCCGACCAATGGCCTTCATTTCGCCGGCTGGGCGGCAGTCATCAGGCCTTATTTGGTCGTCAGGTGTTGTTTTACAAACACGATTCTGACAGCGACCGACTTTTACTGCTTCCAGACACCCAAATTCATAAAAACGTAACCACAGGGAAAAACCCACAGAGGCCGAGATGGCAAAAAGAAAACCCTTTGAACATTGAGATTGTTCTCACAGTGCTGGAGTACGGAGCCAAAACTATAAAAATTGTGTTACTGTCCTAATACTTGTGGACAGCACTATATTTTATTGGCTGTGATTTGGTTTGTTCCGGGTGTCATACAGCATTATGTGACTCTCTGCTGTTTGGGCTCCCTTTGGAGTAAAAACAGCTGAGGCTGTTATAAAAGGCTTCAGTACCTCAGATGTTAGGCGTCTGCCTTCCTCTTAACAGCTTGTAGCAATTGTGTGTAGCCAGTCTAAGTAATGTTGGCTTCAAACCGGAAATTATCATTCATTTCAGTAGCATAGGAAGCTAATGCATTCCGCAGAAGGACACACTGCACAATTTATGAAAACGTTACTCTTAAAGTTGTTGTGTTGCCTTTCTTTGGTGATTTATTATAAGATATATATATATATATATAAACAGCTTTATAAAAGCGATATGGCACTCAGACCTGTGATATATCATAAATATTGGCACGGCTTGGGGGTTTGCCAGGGTTCTGCACTTGGAGTTCTGCGGTTCGAGTCCTGGCTAACGGCACCTCCTGGCCATGCCAGTGTTCATCATATCGGCTACCTCTTGTGCCATATCGCTTTAGTGCTCATCCCATTTCCTTGAGTGTGAATTGTTGCCAGGATACTTGCTTGTCTGACTTGCTTGCAACAAACCCTTATTTAGAAATAGATTTGACAATGCAAACTCAATTGATCTCACTGAAAAACCGAACGCATTTATTGCAGAACTGAGCGCACAGATTTTTAGACTGAGTGCACAGATTGGAAAACTGAGCGCACGGATTGCAAAAGTGCACAGATTTTGTTTTTTCCACCTAGGCTGCCTTGGGGGGCTCCGTACTCATGTTCTCCGCTCATGTAGGATCAGTATCTCAGAACACATTTGAAAGTAGTTTATTTTTTAATTCTGTCATGGTTATTTCAGTGTTTTTCAAGTGAATCTCCACTGGTGACTGATGTTTGTCCAGCTTGTTGAAGGCTGGAACTCAGGGTGATCTTAAGCCCCATACGTGTGCTGTATGGACTGAGCTGGTCCCAGGCCAGGAGAGTGAGTGGGGTCTGTCAGCTGATTGGCTACTTTCAGCTCAGAGGGTGAGCCATGTGACTTTGCTAACCCCTGTTACTATGGTAAAGTGGGAAGAACCAGAAAGTGGCATCTCAGAAAGAAATATGTAATGAACACTCTTTTAGTTTGTTTGCTAATTAGCGGTCTTTCAACGTGTCTTATGCCACTTCATATGACCTGTTACATCTGCCGAGTGACCGAAGAGCAGTGTGGCACTCATGAACCCCGTTTATGCCACCTTTCCTGTTTGATTTCACACACTGTAATGCTGCCGCCCAGTCATTCCAAGCAGCGCCTGGACGAGAAGGCCCGCATCCTTATTGACTTTCACAATAATGGCCATGGCAGCCGCCTATGAAATACCACAGAAGAAGAAACAAGCGAGGAGGTCGGCACCAGTCCTTCTGAAATTTCTGACTTCATTTATTGAGACTAGCTGTGCTCACCACCTTTCTTTCTGTGCCTTTGTCCCCCCCCCCTCCCCCCACAGGGACTCATGATCCTGTTGCAGAACCTACCCACCATGCACTGGGGCAACGAGGAAGTCAGCGTCCTCCTGGCAGAGGCCTACAGGTTGAAGTTTGCCTTCGCCGACGCGCCCAATCACTACAAGAGATGAGAACCGCTCACGGCCTGCGGAAGCACTAAACTCAAAGCCCCCTCCTCCTGCCGCCCCCCCCCCCCTCCCCATTCCCAGCTCCACGGCTCCAGTGAGATAGGTTTGCTTTTTTCTATTCCGTGTACAGTTGTTAGAAACTGGCTCCTCAGCCTCGCTCTGATATTATAAATGCTCACAGTGGCTGCTGCCAGCCACAAAAGAGGAAGCGGAGGCGGAGGCAGAGAAATTACCGTCAAGCTCATAATGGTCCTGAGCCGTTTTTTTGGAATGAATTAGCATGCCAAATTAGTGCGCCTATTTCTTCTTTTTTTTTTTTTTTTTGCTTAATTATGTCTAATACCGTAGCATTACCTTCATGCGCTTCACATGAAATAATCTTCATCGTAACAAAGAAATCCGGGTTACTTTAAATAGACTTGACGATAACGAAAGAGATTTTATAGTAAAGATGAGGCATTTTTGTAATGGGGTAAACGTGCGTAATGTGAGCACCCACAGTTACAGCGGCACTTTAAAGCGATGATCTGTTTCGTTCGGCACGCCTGTTAATCATGCGATACAGCCCAGAACTGATTCAGGATGATTATTACAGGTAAGGGCTCTGCCTCCCAGCGCTCCAGCTCTCTGGCTTCCTCCTTTTACACACTCCGTTGACACCTGTGGCCCGTCTGACGTAATCAAGCCTGAGCCGACTTTAAAAAAAAAAAAAAAAAAAGCTGACGTTTACAAAACCGCAGCCCGGTTTCCGCGGGATCGATACCGTATCCCTGTATCCCGTGTGTTTCCTGGCAAAGGTTTTCATGGAATCTGATTGGTTTTCAGGAATCATATTACCGGCCATGACGGGAGAAAGAGCTCGTTAATTTACAGCCCTGCTGTTTGATTGGCCGAGAGCTGTGACCGTGACACGGGTCAGAGACAGGTCTTTTCCCTCGCATGGAACTGGTTTCGACTAGAACGCCAAGGCCAGGCAGGCCAAGATCTTGGTCTTTCACCCTGGAGAAGATATATGTGCATCTGCACGCCCATGCACACACACACACACACACACGCACACGCACACATGCACACTCTCTCCATACACCCTGTCCTGCACTTCTTGGAGTGCTATCTACATCCTAAAACTCGAGCATAAGCATTACATTGTGTTTCTAAGAATTTTCTGACGGTAGTGGCATATGAAATAGATTTGATCCAAGGCGACGTAAAAAGCATGCTTTTGTCATACTTTATATTAAACGGTATTAAAAATCATAAATATTTGTTTCCCCCCCTCTCAAAACAAGTCTAAAGCTAACCCTTTTTTAACCAAGGACTACCTCAGGAACTTGTCGGGTTCGAGTCATCATTAAAGTGAATGTAGGAGGGTGTGGTAATCCATCGTCACGTGACACTTACAGCCATTTTGATTCCTTAAACGCTCGTCTTTTTGCCGCCGAAGGATTTCTTCAGTTTGCCTTAACCTGGCCGATTCGCTTCTGTTTGCGGTGGAAGGCAGAGGTGCGATGCTCTTCGTTCGTGGTTGCAGTAACATAGAGGTCTCGATATTATTCATGCGAATTAGAAGTTGCAGTACGTGCTTTTTTTTTGTTGAAAACTCCTGTTGGATAACCCCCAGATTAACCGTAGAAGTCGCATGACCCCATTCGCTGTTTTACACGCACCGCTGCCACGCTCGGGGGGTGGGGTGGGGGGGGGGGGGGGGCGGGGCGGGGGGGGCTGGGGGGTTGTTTGCCCCCAAGATGATCATGATTTTTGTGTTTGAGGCACCGGGAGAAAAACAGCTCTTATATTTTCTTTGAACATGACAGGCTTTAATGTGTATGTATGTGCCAGATCTACCGCTTGTTTCTTATTCTTGGTGGCTAGAAGAAGCTACATTTGACAAAAGGTCTATTTTTTTTCCATTTTGTATAAAATATATTCTTTCAATCTGCGTTTTATTTCCATTGTTTTTTTTAACAACTGTTTACACGAGCCTATAATGTTGTGCCTAATGAGAGTGATACTACATTATAGATATTTATTTTATTTTTATGATAATTGATGATCCCCCGGCAATTAACAGTAGGACAAAATCATGAAAAACAGATCCATTCGTGCCCTCGATCTTTGGAGTTGCGTCATACCTTCTGCCTTTTTCTTTTCCTTAGATGTGAAAACTCTTTGCTGTACAGTATGAGTTCATGCCATGTTAACCAGGGATCCCAACGCCCAGTCCTGGAGAGGGCTGCAGCGTCTGTAGGGTTTTGGGGTTTCAGCACTGAAGTGCTTAATTGAAGCCGTTGATTGGCTAAAATGTCCACTCAGTTTTTTTGCAAGGCCTAAATTGGCTTCTGATTGAAAGGAGGCCTCAGAAACCAGCGGAAATCGTTAGCCTCCAGGGCTGCGGACTGGGACCCTGACGTAGGCTGTGGGCTTTGAGCTGCGTACACACTTACGCAATTCAGTTGCACATCTGGGTAACGTTAACATCTAAATGCGTAGGCACAGATATTTTTTTTTTAATGATCGTGAGGCGTAGGGCAGTACATTTGAATATATGATAGCATGTTTTCCGATGGAATATAATAATAAGACATTTTCAAATAAACTGGAACACCATTCTACTAATTGTGTTTAAGTGATGACCAGCGGAGTGCAGATGACAAGATAGCACTCATTTTCAAATTTGATGGAAGCAAATTGTGGCCCGCAGATCTCATACTGAAATCAGGGGCTCTGGATTATAAACAGATGGCTTAGCTGGGCTCAGCGCTACAACGTGCAATTAAGTTGTGCATTCATATCACCTGAGAGTGTGGGTGTGTACGTGGCATGACATTTACCCGCGAATATGAACTTCAAGTTGCCATGGAGATCTACAGAGTATTAGTTCCATGGTGCTCAGCATCCATTCAGATCACAGACGCATACTGTATATCAAAATGAGCTTCTAGGGGAATGTGACCTCTGGAATTTGGTGGTTTGATTGGTTTTTTTTTTTCTTTTCTTTTCTTCTTCTTCACTTGGGACAAGTGTGAAACGTTTAGAAATCTACAGATACCAAAACTGAGATGGGTCCGCCCAACGACCCATGCCGGAACATCTGGGAGGGTAGCTTATTGCAGTAAAAACGTGCGTGAATTTGAAATGATGTACAAAGTAATGCATTTTGAAACGAAGACCTGTAAATAGAAACAAATGTGTAAATAAATACTATATGACAGAATAAGTTGCATCCAAAGCCTGCTTATTTCATTGGTTCCATACACCAGGTAAGAAAAATGTATCTTCTAGTAATACTGAAAAAGAATGTAAACTTTTGCTCTTAATAAAACTTTGTATATTATATTTACATGTATAAGGACAATGTGGTCTACATAAATATTTAGTTTGCACCCTTAGAAGGTGAATATGAAATCTTCATCTTCATGAGACGTACCTACATTAACTTTAGCTACTCTTAGTGTACAAGCATGTCTTTGTGCTTTATAACAAGGCATGATGCACCAGGTGGAACATACTGTAACGTAGTACACCACATTTTATTCCACGTGAACATGGTTTTATTATTTACATATCATGCATTATATTACTCTATATTTATAGACAAAGGGCTTTATTAAATAATGAATGCTAATGTATTAATTTATGAGTGGTAATAGCAGGCTTGTGATGGTGTTATGACTGCTTTATGAAGTCTTTCTGACGTGTGGCAGCCTGAGATCGCAGGTTGTTTGTGAATTCTCGTCCACGCTGCTGCGAACGCCAGACCTGGTTCAAGGAGGTATTTAACATATTTTCTTTAATTATTATCTAATATTTCTTCATAGAATTAAAGAAATATATATATTTCCAATATAGAAAGTGTTCGTATCACAGTGTTAATTGTTCTCAGTAATTTTTTAATTACAACATGCTCTCATGTACACAACTTAACCTTAACCTGTATTTTCATCATTCCCCCGGAAAAATAAGCCATTTTTCTCTCCAAAAACATTAATGTGTCAAACAGCTTGTCAGTCTGCAGACATTTATCCAATTTATTTTCCAAAATTAATCCCCAGCCTTATAAACGAGGTTCATTGCTCCCACCGGCTCACTCTTTGGCACAGTATTTCATCAAGGTACTTGAAATGTATTTGATACAGTATTTTAAATGTATTTTGGAAATACCACCAGCGTTTTAAGGAAGTGTGTGAAAAGCAAAGCACTTTACGAGGAAGTGCATGGGTTCTTATGAAAGTGCAAAAAGTCAGTGCAGCCCGGTGTGAAAGTCCCCAGGGGTCTGCTTCTCCCGCAGCTGGTGGTAAGCTCTCCCTTGAATTACCAGCTGTTTTAATAACATACTTCCTAGTGTCTGTGTGAAATTTACCTTGAACTCATTTCCACTTATGAAAATTAACAGAATTCAGTCTAATTCAGTGCATGTTTGCCTTTATACTCAAGCCCTTAAAAATCCCTTAATTAAATATGTCCTTAATTGCCTTTTGTGAACCTGAACACAGTAAGCACGTCTTTGTAACTCTGAGCAGTGGAATCAGGTTTTTTGGCCTTGCATGCACTTTTTCTACTGATTTCTATTTTCTCTCTCATAGTGTGGAGCCAAGGGCTATCTTTAAATGTGATTCAGACAAAGGTATAGTGTAACATTAATAAGCATCCCTGATTTACACGCACTAGTTTATTAATATACGCCAACACTTTCTTTACCTTTCTTATTGCCTGCAGTTATCAGCCCAATTTCTAGATTTGAACAGTCGTCTGTTACAGCCAAGTAATTTTTTAAGTTGTGCACGTTCTGTTTCGTATCCTGCCATAAATTAAGTCGATATGTAGAACGTTACATTTAGCCCAACTGGGTGTTTTTCCAATTCGGAATACTGTTTTAAACTTAGTGACTTATTTCAGTATCTTTCAAACTGTTTGACAAAGCTCACCTTGTCCTCAACGAGTAACTCTTTTGATTGTAATCGCTTTAACTCTTTGAAGAAGGTAGGCCAGTACAAATCTCGTCAGTTCGAGTAAGTGTTTGTTCAGTTGTTATGGTAACAGTAATTACAAGATTGTAATGTGTATTAATGCTGCATAAATAAATGAGTGCTACTCTCCCCCAGGTGCTGTGACATGGGTTTGGATAATTAGTGTTTTAATGTATGTGGAGAATTGGCCGGGGGGGGGGGGGGGATTGAGATGTTGTTTGTCGTGGCATGTAATTTACCACCCTAAGCAATGTATACCATTTCATTAATTGGATAAGCCTGTTTAAAAGGCTCAGTAATTTGCAGTTTGACAAAAGAGGGGGGGGGGGAGTCTTGTGAGATGGGGACTGCATTTGTACATCACGTAAATATGAATTTACTTGTATGAATTGTATTTAAATGTTCCCGTGCGAGTTATGCACACGGCACTGTGCCAGGCATAGTCACCCCAGTCACAGTCCTCAGACCCTGCAGGTGTGAGCCCCTTCGTCCCCCTTCCCAGATCAGCGTCTTCATCATTGTTTTTCACCCGGTCCAGTAATCACAGCAAGCCCTCAGCAATTAAGTAGAGGCCCCCATCCTGCATGGATCTACCTGAGTATTCACATGCCTTTATACCCTGGAACAACCAAAGAACCAACACAGTGTCTTCCCTATCCAATGACTCCCACCACCATCCACAATTATTGGATATAACTGTCTGTCTGAACTGCCCATTGCTCTACTGTCTTAGAAACCAATATGACAGCAGATCATATTGTGCCAAAAAAGTGCTTCTGAATGTCAGAATAATGGGACTTTGCCAGAGCCACCTCCTACCATTCCCACAGGCCTGCATTTAAAGAGTAGAAAACAATTTAAGATCAGATACTGGCGGTCGGTTAATACTATGAATTGGATAATGCCTGCATTACACTGTATCACCTCACACAGACTTCTGACCGTTATTCTCAAACTTCAATTCAGTATTTTATTTAAATAGAATAGGATATTCAGGAATCATTCGCTCAGAACATTCTGAGTTAAGGTGAGATTAGATTCAGATATTTCGGCATATTTTCTTCATTTTGAAAATGGTGGTGTGTGTGGATTGCAGTATTACAAACTCCGCAGCATCGCTGCTGACCTAGAAGCTGATTGGAAAGGAACTACCAATCAGAGCCTCTGTTTTCACCTTGGCTATTAACGGGTATTTAACCCTCGGCAGCGAATCCCAAAAAACGATACGCATTTTAAATAGAATTGGATTACGCTCTTATTTCAGCTTTTTGAATAAAAGCACTGCTGGTGGGGGGTAGACGGTTCAGGTCTGGTGGGCGCGGGTGAGGGGCTCGATATGGAGTGGCGTGTATTTTTTTAGTCAGAGAGGGGGATTGTGGGGCAGCAGATGTCTCGGGAAGAGCCGTTCACTTCAAAGCCAGCTGTACATATGGCCACTGCCATTGACTAACACGTTTCCGTGGCGGTGGGCTAATGCACAAATTCCTGTGATTCCCTACCCACCCCCACCCCCACCCCCCGCCCCCCCCAAATCCCTATTTTTACCCCAAACACCTGCGCCCGTGTCCCGGGCTGGGGGAGCCACGTTGCGGCTGGTATTGATGGGCGACAGCGCGGAGGCTAGCCTTCCCCCGCAGAAGCACTCACCGCGAGTCCCGTCAGTCCGGTCCGGGGTGTTTTCGACGGGAATGATTGAGCGGGAGAGGCTCAGGAAGAAAAATGTTAACTTTCAGACTGGAAATCAATTCGAAGAAACTTCTGTTGCTTTTTCTCTTTCCTTTTTTTTGTCCTTGGGCTGCATGTCCTCTTTCAGAACTTGCCCGTAGTTCCCGGAATAGGCGCTTTGTTGGGCCTGCTGGATCCCGCGGTCGTTCGTACTCCTGTACGTTCCTGGCAATCGGAAGTGATTAAGACGGAAGTCCTCTTCGTGAGTGAAGCGTATTTGCCTGTTGTGTTCCATGTTGCCATGGGCTGAACGCACGCTCAGCTGAGCGGCGAACGTCAACACGTATTTAAATAGCCTTTCCTGAAATGACGCGCGAGACCTGGACCTCCTTCGTCGATGCTGCCCCTGTACGGGTAACGCGCTGCTAGCCTTGCGTTTGTGGGGAGGGGGGCGGAAGTAGTTTGAGAAGGAGGACCTGACTCAGGAGGAGCGCTGAAGTCCCCGTGTGAACACACGCCAGTCCAAATCCCGCTGCTCGGCAGAGAGTGAAGTGACCTCCTGCAGTGGGGGTGTACATTTTGAGCGTGTTTGTTGGTATGGTTACTTCCGCCTGGGTAGTGGGTTACTGTCCGGCCCTCCCCCTCCCCAGCGCCTGCTCCACATTCTGCCTGGCTTGACGTCATCTCCCCGGCATTATCCAATCACCTTACAGAGTTCAGCGCCGCTCCTCTGATGTCATCTGCCCATTTAAAACCTTCGTTTTGTCTGAGG
The DNA here is from genome assembly GCF_013347855.1 of Anguilla anguilla. NCBI lineage: Eukaryota > Metazoa > Chordata > Actinopteri > Anguilliformes > Anguillidae > Anguilla > Anguilla anguilla. Next base: position 9,943,506 of record NC_049207.1, read on the forward strand.
AGGCCCCAGAATGAGTCAGAACTCTGTCGCTCATTTCTTATGCAGCTCGCCTTGTTAGCAAAGTGATGAGCATTAATCTTGTTTTCTGAAAGGCGCTGCTGAATTTTAAGAGGGGCGGTGATGCGTGCGTGCGTGTGTGTGTGTGCGTGTGTGTGTGTGTGTGTGTGTGTGTGCGTGTGTGTGTGAGTGTGTGCGGAGAGGGATCGTAAAATGCAAGCAGGAAATTTTCATATGCACCAAAGTGCGGGACACAGTGTTAAATCAGTTTCCCAACCAATCAGTCCAACAGCCTCTTCCATCAATTACAGTTAATATCTCACCCTGTCCTTGATTACCAACCACATAAATAATGGACAGAGCATGAGGAACGGGAGGGGGATGGGGGGGAGCGTGGGTGGGACGCTCTCGCATGCTGAGGGGTGAGGGTTAGGCAAGATGTCGGTCAGGCCTTAGGCTATGTTTAAAACCATGCATTAAGAGGCTTGTTTTCACATGGGTAGTGGTAATTATTGATGAACAGAATGTATCTGACGTCTAAAAATGTATTCCATGAGGCATGGATGATATTAGTAACACACACACACACCCACTCAACGCCAAAAGAAGTAGTAGTTTTTCAGTCCTGTGGTGGAAGGCAGGTGAAAAGTTACCTTAGTGTGCTTGATGATTTCTTCTGAGAACTAGTTGTTCTTTACAGTTTCTCGCCATGTTGCTGAGAGTTGTGAATTTGAGAGATTAATGTGTCTGTGTAATGCGTAGGGCTTTCAGGAGTTGGAGGTTGGGGGGGGAAGGGGGGGGGGTTAATTTCCTCCTGAGTGGGGCCTTAAGTACCTGCTCTTAGCAGCACTGAACTGTGACCTGATTCTGCTGTGTCCTTGTTTCAGCAGTAGAAGTTATCGACTCCAAGTCCTTTCCGCGATGCTGGCTATGGGCTTCGAGGAGAGGGGGGGGGGTTGGTGGGGGGTTTGCAGTGTGCGTGTGTGTGTGTGTGTGCGTGTGTGTGTGCGTGTGTGTGTGTGTGTGTGTGTGCACGTGTGTGTGTGTGTGTGTGTGTGTGTGTGTGTGTGCGTGCGTGCGCGTGTGCGTGTGTGTGTGCGTGTGCGTGCGTGTGTGTGTGTGTGTGCGTGTGCGTGCGTGTGTGTGTGTGTGTGTGTGTGTGCGTGTGTGTGTGTGTGTGTGTACGTGTGTGTGTGTGCGTGTGCGTGTGTGTGTGTGTGTACGTGTGTGTGTGTGCTGTGAGGGGCGGTGTTTCCGCATCGCTGCCGGAGTGTGTGTGTTCGCCATGCTCCCCTCTCCTCCGGAGCTGGAGGGGAAGGTGTCCCGCGGCCCGGGGAGATTTCACGGCGCCCGCTCGCTAATAACCTCTGAAATCTCATCAATGGCGGCGCTTTTATCTGCCCGTCCCATCCCTTCCCTCTTAAAGACACATAATTGAATGTGATTAAAGAGTCTCTTAGATTAGTCTGCCCCCCCCCCCCCCCCCCCCCCCACTTCCCAAACCCTCAGCAGCAGCCACTTCCTCGACAGTTTGTTTCGGCTCGTTTTTCATTAGCGGGCCTCTGTGTCACCTTCCAAGGGGGTGTCAGAAACACACCGAGGCTCGCGGAGGAGTTTTCACACACAGCTTTCACCCGCCCGTTCACATCGCACCGTAAATTAAACCCAAAGGCGGGCACTGAAAATCTCACATAGAGGGTCACGATACGATTTTGTTTAACTGGGGGAAAATGATCGTCTGAGAAGATCATTTCAAAATGGCCCGAGTTTCGTCAGTCTGGAGGGAACTATTACAGGTTAGAATTTTGTAAAATGTCAACAATTTTGTGCGTACTACATGAATGAAAGCTGGAACTGGAGTTGAGGCCAAAGGCCTCTTCACATCCTGCCTCACATTCATATTCTCAACTCAGCGATTTCTGTCTTCCCTGTGTGGAGTAGGAGGAGTTTGGTTTTCCAATGGATCGATGGATCATGGAGATATCCTTTATTCTTTTCAGTACTGGTCTGCTCCTGGAAGCATGCTTGCGTAATAAATAAAAAAAATGATTTATGGCGGGACCTGAAACGCTGAAATGGGATCGTCCTGTCGGTAATGGTAGTTTATGTTTGTGGAGTATGTTTGCTAGAGGATTAGTCTTAATCCACGTGTCCATATGAGGGCCAGATCTGAATGCCTCTCCTTCTGTTTTAGTCACCTTTTTACGTTACCACCAGTATACAAATTAAGGCATTAGTATGCTATTATGCGTAGTGTACTAATCTGACTAAAGTGCTAAACTGGCATAGTACCAACTAACACTTGGGTGTTAGTCTGCTAATTAATGTTAGCCATTTAGGCTTCATGTGGAACAGTCTTGAAGCGACAAAAACACCACCCTCACGGTATTATTGAGTCTGAGCGGGGGAGACTTTCCCTATTACATTACATTACAGGCATTTAGCAGACGCTCTTATCCAGAGCGACTTACACAACTTTTACATAGCATTTTTACATTGTATCCATTTATACAGCTGGATATATACTGAAGCAATTTCGGTTAAGTACCTTGCTCAAGGGTACAACGGCAGTGTCCTTACCCGGGAATCGAACCTGCGACCTTTCGGTTACAAGCCCAGTTCCTTACCCGCTGTGCTACACTCCGTCCTATGAACGTTAGCCGTGGTTCTCGGGTAATGCCAGGAGCGAGTTAGGTTGTAAATAAACGCCTTAACTGTAGCCGAGTGCTCATGTTCCGCAGCGTAAACTCCGTTCACAGACAGTTGCATGGCCCGTTCTGTGCATGTGCAACTTTAATCGCTGCTCATACCGTCCCGGGAAGCGACGCAGGTTAATAAAACCGGGTTTAGACAGAATGTGACATTTATGCTTCGGCACTAAGCTGCTCCATTTGTTTTCACGGTAAATTTACTTCCTGGTTTGGCACCAATGTATCGGATGCGACAAACTCTGTTTCGCTAACCTGGGGAGGGTGCAGGAGTTTTGTTTTTTTGATTGGCTCGCCCCGTGAAGTTGTTTGTTTTTACCCGCTTTCCCGCTCAAAGCCTTGGGGAATATTCCTACGCCGGCTGCTTTATTGTTATTTGAAACTGCCCTTTAATTCATTTATTCATTTGATCATTTTAAAAGACAGCGCAAACAGAAAATTTTGTCGTGTGTCAAATGCTTCAATTCTAACTGCGTACTCAATACTGTATGAACACTTTGGCTAGAGTGAACCTCCTCTTCTCTTTTGTTCACCTGAGTGCTTGCCTTCACTCTAACACCTTATTACACCTTAATTTCCCACAGAGCGTATGGATGAATTTGACTTTTACCAAAGCCAGATTTGTGTGGTCAGTCATAATGTTTGGTGATGTTTCTGTCCTCGTTCATTCCGATCATCAGCAACCATCGCATCGTTATTGTGTACAAAGGTGCTGTCACTTTAAATAAGTTGTCATTTTCAAATGTATTGTGTTGCTGTTTTTTTTTTTTATCTAGCCAAGTACTCATTTTCTTCAAGCACTATGTCCCCAGCTGCAAACAGCGTGAATGGGTCAGAGGCTTTTATTTTTAGTTTTTTTGTTTCCCATGAATTTTTCCTCCACACTTCAAATTTAAAAGCATCTTATTCAATGCAGCTCAAAAGGCCCTTCATTTGCATATATGCAGATCAGTTTGTCCCTGTAACAGAGTAAACAGGACAATGAGTGAATAACATGCTACACTGATGTTCTTTGAAATGAACAATGCTGAAATTAACCTGACTAAGTGGTACAAATTCAAGTATGTCAGATTTCCATACGGATATACTGCCGTAATAACAAATCGTGCTTCTTACAGCTCAATAGACTTGTGTTTTTGACTGCAGTGGAATAATATACAGAGAGGTAGAAACCCCCCCCCCCCCCCGTTTCGCTTCTGTTTCGCTTCTGTTTCGCTATGCTGTATAGTTGCCAGATTGTGTGGAAGTAATGCTAATTGCCTTCAAATATTCTTCTGTCACCTTCCGACCTTTCCTACTAGTTTGATTTTCTTTCTTGTGCAAATTGTACCAAGATTAGACTTCAAATGATGTAACGCACAGGTTTACATAAGTCGGGGTTGTGAGGTGGCGCATCCTGTTAAGACACTGTCCTTCAGCGTAAAGATGTGTCCTGAGGCCTGGAACCATGACCGGTGTCAGGGCTCCTGTGGCCATCAGGTAACTGGATTGTCCTCATTTGAAAACGAAACTCCTCCGGTCAGTTTGAGCACATTGTTTGCCTGCCCCACCCGCGTGTGAGGTGTAGTTCCCCAACACAATGACTGCACAAGCACATGGGCTACAGAACATGCTTCAGAGAAGAGACTGTACCTGTCTGCACTCTTTTGAATCGATGACTGCGCAGGGGCATACCCCCTGCTCTGGAGGGGAGGAGTCACTGGGAACGCCACTTCTAAACTTAAACTCTTTTTGTTTTAATGAAAAATGAATTTAACCAGAGCTGCTTTAAAAAAAAAAAATTCCTCTCTCGAGACTGGCTTCAGATCAGCCATTGGACATTTTTTTGAAGGCCTCTACTGTTATTCACCAGTTTGGTCTGTAGCCATGGTTACAACGCATTGTGTGCTGTCACCTTTGGATTTCGATGTGATGTCACAATCTCGATCCCATCTAATCTGTCAGTGAGGCTTGCTCCTCAAGAAGTGCGAGTGAATGGCCTTTTATATGTTAACGCTGCACTACAGATTCAGTGAATTTGTACAGTACTCGAAATAAGGGGTTTCAGAGTAGCATATATAGCAGAGGAAATAGCTCTTAGTGCAGATTTGTGTTTTGCATTATAGATTAAATACTGATTGCTCCAGTGCCAGCTTTGGTGAGGAACGTCCCCCTGTAGGGCACCTGGCATTTCTCAGGGTTATTCCCGTCTTCCTCATGCAATGCTGACTGTTCTCATTGATCAGGCGCCTGGAATCTTCCTGCACCAGTTGCTGTGCCTTACTGTGGAGTTGAAGGAGCTGGTCTGGTGGAAAGCCCACAGGGTTACTCTTTGAGCCAGCCGAAGGGTCGACAGCCGTGCGGTCTGGTTGCGTTCCAGACGTGCGCGATAGCGAGCGCCCTCCCCATCCAAATATTTCATTTTTTTGGTCTTGGCAGCCCCTCCGCCGTGTTTGGGCTGGGGCTTTTCCCTTCAAGAGCCATATGTTGTTTGCGCTTTTTCGGGTTTGACGTGAAGCTCCGGTCTCTGCGTTCTCCACCTGTCTCCCCTCTCCCGGGCCCCCCCCCCCCCCACGGCGTCTTTTCATCGCCCTTCCCCAGAAGCGCTTCCGAGCCCTCCTCGGACGGCGGTCCTGGATGGAAACAGACTCGCGCCTCCTGCTGCATTTTTATCTCTCTCTGTCCCGTCCCCGTAATAAATGTCACGTTTTATTGATGAGAGCGCTGCTTATTAAGTATGGATTTTTAGATTAATTACGCGGCCCAGCAGAGACGTCTTACTGTCCGCAGCGTGTCTTTGAAGCCCTCAGAAATCCTTGGAGATGTTCTTAAAACTGCCTGCACAGCAAAAAAAAAAAAAAAATTTTTTTAATGCTATTTAGTACTTACTCAGCATTTTTGGTCTGTAATGTAAACTGTATTTTGGCCTATATTCAACAGTACTCAACAGCGCACATTAGATCATTTTTAGCATAAATAGCACAGCTGCAGAATATGCACACTGTGGGCCTGATTTGCTAAGACTTATAGCATACGCAATACTAATAACATGACCAGTGATTGGTGCAAAACAAATTCCATGACCAATCATTGGTTGCGTTATTGGTTTTGCATGTGCTGAAAGGTTTTGAGTAAATCAGTAATTCAGGCCCAGCCCAGTGTGTTTGCCCAGTCCTTTGGGGCAGAGAGAAATAGACTCCTGGAAAACATTTTGCATGCTTTGATGTGCTTTGTATATTTTATCCTTACTTAGTCTTGGAGTGCTAACAGCATTGTGGCATTACAATGAATCCCGTTTAGGCTCTCCCAGAGACAAACCATCTCCTCTCTCACAGTTTGCCAAGCTATTTAGCAGAACCACTGAATACCTTTTAAACATTTGCTGGCCAGAGCAGCCTTGGCGCCACGGACGTTAAAAGCTCTACAATCTGGCGCAAACTGTATGAACCATGCCACTCGTGTTTGGACATTAATGTTGAACGGGCTTCGGATCCAAGCGCCGTGTTGCAGGGAGGAGCATGTGGTGATCCTGGGCTTGTGGTGTGGTTGGGGTTGAGGGTGACCAGTTCCCACAGATAGCCATTGTGAAGGTCATGTAGATAAGGATAAGTAGTGTCACAAGCTGTGGGGATTTTTGCTTCACAATATGTAAGACCAAACATTATCTGAATTCTTAGACATACATGAATTATGCCGGAGTCACTGTGATTCTTATCAGGTCGAGGAAGAGGAACCCCTGTAAATGGGACCTGCATCTTGGACGTGTGTGTGTGTGTACGCGCGCGCGTGTGTGATTCCTGAGCTTACTGTATGCATGTATACCCTTAACTGCAGAGGTGTAAAATAAAGTCAAACGCAGTCTTAAAATTGTATTTATAATAGAAATGGACCTCTGAACATTGATTCAACTTTCACAGTTAAAATGATTTGTTGAAGTTCTTATATCCATTCATTGACTATATTTCCACTGTTATTCCTTTTGCATTAACTTCTACATTACATGCTGAAGGATACTTTGCAGTATATTTGTTGTTATTGGCATGCTTATTGCTCTCTGTTCTCAATTAAATATTAAATAAAACCTTGCATAGTCATTTCCTTAATTTCCCAAATGCCAGTAAATGTATCAGCACTGCTGGGAGCATTTGGAGAGAATTTGAATGAACTTATAATGAATTTGAATGAAAATGTATAATTTTATATATTATTTAATTTTATTTTATTGAGAAGAATAGTATATTTAGGTAAGACTTGCAACACTGTATCCTAATACAGAGTATTGCAATAGAAATTAGCATTAAATTTATTTATTTAAATTTAATTAAATTTTGTAGATGTCACTTTTTGTTTGTTTGCTGTAAGGGAGAAAATACCCTGAAGTGTAGGTTATGTTTTAGTGTCAGTGCTGCTGTGGTCGGACGGCACTGTTCAGAAATAACTCAGGACGAGCAGGAAGAGACTGTCCACGCACCAAGATACATAACTCTAACCTGACAGCTGACAGCTGACGGCTGATGAAACTCCCGCCGCTCTCACTTATCAGAAGCTGAGAATGGATCGCTGTCTGCAGCGGTGGCCCGCGGAGCCTGACAACAGCTGATCCCGCTAATGACGACACGCGGCTACGGCTGTGGGACTGCTTAGCCTCGCTCGCTCGCTCGCCCGCTCGCTTGCTCACTCGCTCACGCCACGTTTTCCACAGGTCTCTCCTGCGCTCTCTGAATTAGGCGGGACCTGTCACTCAGCTGGGTGCTCAGGGCTCAGGAACGCTGCCACTGAAACCGCTACCTTAGCGGTCTTTCGGTTAAATACTACAGTACATCTGCGGTGACACATTTACGGAAACATAATCAGGGCGGGCTGAAATAAATTTTCGGCACGTTTTCTTTATACAATGTGTGTGTACGTGCGTGCGTGCGTGCTTTGTGTATGTGCTTAAGTAGCATTTTGATATTACAGGAAAAAGTTTCTACAGTAAAAATTGAAACATGTACGTCAGAATTAATTCATTGTTTGTTAATAAATGACTTACTACTTCATTTATATAATATATATTGCAATTATAGATGCAGCATTTGGCATCAAGTGGCTAAATTGTATTTAAGTATGAATATCAGTGTTGGAATGTAATGGTAGTTCACATGTTTTTAAAGTAATTTCACATTCTGAAATTTAGCTACATACCATGTATTAGCTTGCTAACTGCTTAAAATCCTAATACTTAATACATAGCCAGTGGTTAGAAATTGTTTTCTAAATAGGTCATTAAAGTGTGTCTCTGGGATTAAACATTGACAGACTTACTCGAATTACTGTATGTATGATTTTTTGTAATTAGTAGTGATCTGGGTATCAGTATATAATAAGTGTCTCAAGTGTCTCATTGACTTGTAATTTGAGGTTGACATACCAGCTGTCGTCATAACCAAAGAAGCAGCTTTCTGCAGTTTTGGATTAAGTCATGTCGCATGGGATGACATGAAAAAATACTGAAACGAGTCATGACCTCAGTCCCTACGGATAAATCCAAACATTGCGTTATGAAGTAAAGTTGAGTGTGGCAGTATGCAACTCCACAGCTACGGTTCCCAGCATTCTTAACATTGGCTCATACCTCTTGGCTAATAATCCCCTCTTGCTCTGTGCACTTGGGGATAATGGGACTCTGTACAATGTCTCGTTTTTTTCTGGTCCCTTTTAAATGCAGTTTAATTGACATATTCCTGTTCATGCGCCAGGGGCCAGTCTTTTTCCTGAAGAAAAATAAGCACAAAGTCTCCCCATTTTGCCAACTGCACCACCGGCTCCCTTTCATCAATGCAATTTACACTGCGCAGCATGTAATGAAAGAAAGCGTCGTATGACTTCCGCGGTCTTTTGGATGTTGAATTTAAAAGCACTCGATGGCGCCTAATTTGTGCCCAATTTATAAGGCCGCCCCGTGCAGCCGTGCGGTGCCGCTGACATCCGGAGTGACAGGCCACTCTTCTCTTTTCATTGTGTGGCCCTCGTGTTGGGCTCAGCAAGCCGAGGACCTTCTCCACACTCTCTGCACCGCTGCTCAGCGAAGCTCTCCGAGGCACTTATCCTCTTCTGGAGTCACCTGAGGACGAGAGCGTCCGGGGCTGCCTGCCTCAGATTCGTTTTTCCTCAATCTGTGGGCCAATCGGCAAACACGGCGCTGCTACACCACCAGCTGCTACGTGGATTTGCGATTTAGTGATTGTCTCAGGAAACAGACAGCCATTGCAATAATCCTGCGTGTTATTTGAACATCTTTAAATATGCTAAAAAATTCAGTTTGTCTTTCTTTTACTGTACACTTATGCGAATGTTTTTGTGAGAGCATTTATGCACATGAATCTGTATGGGCCCCCTGTGGCTTTGTGGGGGGGGGGGGGGGGGGGGGGGGTGCAAGCCTATTAAACTGCATGAACGGGGGTTCACAGGCAGTATTAGCTCTGGAATACATGCTCTTCTGGTTTCCAGCATGGCAGCAGGGGAAAGATTATTGTTGAGCTAGAGAGCATTGGCAGGAATTTGAATGCCTTTCTCTTTGTGCTGGCATCGCACACAATGTGTGTGTGTCCGTGGGTCTGTGAATGGACGCATTGTGCTGCGGCTTGTTCTGGAGCACAATTTATCATGCAGTGTAGCCACAAGGTCTGCGTATTATCTTCACGATGTTATAAAAGACAGCACTTAATAATGATGGGAATACACTAACCTCTCGGCCTGATTCGGCTTCTGAAGTCCTTTCATTGGCTTGTGAAAGAGTGCCCTTGCTTGCTGTGATTAAACAGACATTTTGATGAGTCACTTAAAGACAGGATGTACGTCCTTCTGGCCCTACCTATTATTTTTTTAATACCGGCGCTTTTCGGGCATGATGTAATTGAAGGAATTCATTGAACCTTGTCACTTAAAAAAAATAAATAAAATAAAAATGAATTCTGTGTTTTTATTGCTCTTCACTGTAAACTGTTGTCTGGAATGACTCGAGTAGTGATCACACCCCATTGAATATGCAGTGTGCTGCTTGAACTGGCTGCGGCTGGAGCATCTCTGTAATAATGCCACACAGACTGCAAAAGTGATACGTTTTCACCCCGCTGTATACAGTTCACTCTTTACTCGGTTCGCTGCTTATCTTGCTACATACTGTTTATGGCCCGTCAATCACATCTATTAAACCCTCTGAATAAAACATTAATTGCAGCTGAATTGTGCGCTCTTAAGCATAGATAAACTTGACACATTTGAACGATTAATTACCAGTGCCCCAGAATCCTTTCATTCCTGCTACAGCGTATTTTCCTGGAAAATGTGCCTTTGCTTCCGAGTGGAGGTCATTTCAAGCCACCCAGTGGAATACCAGTGTCTTCTCTTTTAAAATCTCTCGTCTGTGTTGTCACAGGATTAGAGTTGCACTGTTCCAGATGGGCTGAAAGTATGGCGACAGTTTGAATGACTTGTGAAGGTCTCTGTGTCTATTCTTGTCCTGGTGTCACGGTCTCTGATTTGCTGTTTTCACTGAAGACACTGTAGCACCGCAGAAGGTAGTCTTGTGATGTCGGATGTCACCGGAGTTCATTCTCAGTTACCGATATGATATTGAAACGAAAACCCGCTTTGGTAAAGATCGGTCACTTAAGTCATATGATGACACGTAAGGGTTTTGCTTCAGCGTCTGAAACTTGAATTGATCTTTTTTAATGTTTGCTCAAATTGCACACTGTGGCAACTACGCAACTTAACAACTTAACATAATAGCCAACGATTGAGAGATTGCAGTCCTGAATACGTGTGCTTAACGTATCAATTCATCAGAAATGGCTTTAATGGAGAGCAATTGTCTCCTACCTGCTGAGCGTTCAGTTGGTCGATCCTCTGCAAAGTTGTAGAGAGGATACGATTGGCCAGGATGAAGTTGAGAGTTATGAGTCAGGTAGGAATGATATTGGCTGTTATTCAGAATTTTGCATAATAGACCACCTGAATAACCTGTCACCCTCACAGCAACAAGGAAGAAAAAGGGCCAAGGTGAATTTGCATCCAGGTCTGTTAGAAAGGAGGTAAATCATGCTTCAGTACTCTGCTTCTGTCATTTTCAAATATGGCAGGACTTTAACATCCAGTTACACAAAGATCCAGGCCTTTGGCCAACTACCATGAGTTTTTCTGGCAGTGTCAGTGAGAGTCATGCATTGTTTTTTGACCTGTGTGTGTTTTGTTACCTGTTATTTGATTACCTGCAAGTCCCTCTTCTTTCAAATCTGTTTATTTGAATGTGTGCCCGGAATGAAGAGGCTTGCACTGTGGGCTCAGACTGACAGGTTGTACATTGAATCGACAACAAAGTCTGCAGAGATCCTCTCATATTTAGCTCATCTGGATGGGCTGGTACTACAAACAAACAATGTAGAGGTACACATCCCTGAACTATTATGATCAATGGACCTGTAGATAATTTAGTTTGAGCATATGCCCATGAACACACTGCTGGCATCAGTGTAAAAGGTTGCATTTAGAGGGGGATTTTCATTTGAGACCCCCATGCAAGGTGGAGATTATGGTGGCTACGTTCGGAGAGCTGGCAGTAAAGTCTGACAAATGCAGGGTTGACGCTGGCCACCAGATTTTGTATAAGTCAAGAAGGATGCATTCTCTAGGATTCTGGTGTCTACTCAATTAATATTAATTGGAGTTAAAAATTATGTGTGAGTGCATAGTGAAAAGGGCTTATTGATACATGAAAAACTGCACTGAAATAATTTTTGGTTGCAGTTGTTTGTTTTGGAATTAGCATTTTTGGTCAATATTTAAGCATGAACACGCTCACCGATACAGTATGCTCAGTGTGCACTTGTAAATTGCTGGTACATAAGATGAGATCTAGAGCCAGCGCAAGTGTTGTCACCAGGAACAGCCATTTACAAGAGCCCTATTTTGCTAAGACCTTTTCAAAGCATATGTGGAACTGTCACAGTTGATAACCCTTGACAACCTCGCCTTTTTCTCACTTCTTGTCTTCCTGCTCACTAGAAAAATGAATGTGCGTCTGATGGCGTAAGGGTGAACGGTTGCCATAACCTTGACAAGATGCTTTTTTGCTTTGTGGTGTGGTGTAACGGATCAACCTCTTGCTGCTGCTCAAGTAACTGTCTCAGGAATGCCTGCTTGGACAACTTTTCTCAACGTGATCAGTGCGGTAAGCTGACACTGCTGCACTTTTGACACTGTGAGAAATCCATAGAGTATGGAGTACCTGTCCACCCCCGCAACACTGATAACCTCTGAATAAATAAGCACTAAAGAGTATTCCTGTCACTTACCTGTCCTGTATGTTGTATTATGTGGCAGTTAAATATAAGTTTGTACTGTCCATATTACAAGGGCACGGTAGCAGCTATTTACTGTATGAGAGAACATTTGAATCCAGGAAGGACTGTTGTGCAGTTGTTTGTCTGGACTATAGAGCTAGACTCAGTGTGATGGGTGTTTCAGAGTTTGGAGAGGCTCAGGGTAGTGTCAGCCTGGCCACACACTCACCTTGTTTAAAAGATACAACTAAGATTTTTGTCTTTTGTCTGGTCGTGATTTATGAAACCATGCATGGCTTTCCAGACCATAATTTTCAAACCTGCAATCTTTAATTTGACTTAATGAAACGCTGTCTGGGCTGGATTTTAGTTTAGTTTAGTCAGATGTCAAGTGGCCCTGTGACCTCATTTTATTCTTGCCATAACAATTCTTATGCTGCCAGAATAACCAATATAGTCAGTTGTCATTAACTGTGCACAAAGGATTTAAACACACTTTGGCATAATAAATTCTTTTTCCCAACTCACAAGTTTGGCTGTCATTGAAATGAACAAAAATCTTATGTAAGATTTGATGAATGCAATACATTCTTAGATTTGTTATTGAAAGTTAAGGACAAAACACAATAGTGCTTACATTGAATATTCCCCCCATGGTTATTGATGTTTCTTGATTAAAGAAGCTTTTTTCTTTAATCAAAAAAAAAAACCTTTTTAAAAAGTCAGCACAGTGTTCAATGGAGTGTTTTTGAGACAAGCATCTCCCTTGGCAAAGACAGATGCTCCAGGTTCCTCTTTCAGGCTGTTCAAGGTTTCATTCAGCTGGAGGGTTTAACCCTGGAGGACTTTTTTAGGTGATAATTAGTACCTGGCAACCACCTCTGTGCTTGAGGGCAAAACTGTGACCAGGAAACACATTCGCTTTGTTTGCAGTTGAGTTGAGTTACAGTATGCTCTGCCTTATTTGTGATTTTTTATAATATTTCTCCCACCCTGTTCTCCCCATGTTACTGTGTAACTTTCATGCATGTTTTTGATGCTGATTTAGAAATCCCAGGAACTGTTTTTGGAACACAGTGAACCCAGTCAGCCTTATGATTTCTGGTAAAGGACAAAGAAAAAACACATCATTAAGAAGACCATTTAAAGTCCTGGTAAATAAGCAGTAAGCTAAATATTTGGGGTACCTTAAAAGGGTCTCTAGGTAATTACACTACATTTCCCAGTGTGGCCCAAAGCCTGGTTAAGTTTTTGTTACAAGACCTAATTTTACCACATTGCTTCTCTCGTTGGTTCAGATTCACACTGACACATTTCCCACAAGGGAAAAAAAAGCATGAATAAATAACCCTTATTTTTTCACTAAGGAGATTAGGGAATGCTTGTTTCTCCAGAAGGCCAGACCCTTGAGTCACAGTTAATTCCTTAACAGTATTCAGCTGTGAAATAACGGTGTCAGCGCGGCATCCGCGGCAATAACATCATCTCTATTAAGCCGGGCGCTTCTGGTTTGGAAGCTATTGTCCAATGTGTATCGATCTGCGCAGCGGTAATTTATAGAAGTGAAGGATACATCATCTGGATGAAACAGACGTTTCCTTTGGCTCCAGGTGAAACGGGGTAATGAAGCAAATGCTTTGTGATTCAGAATGGGCCATTATGGGCATATTCAGCCGTGTTCATCTTGGACATCCTGACTTTTTAATGTCTCTATTGATATTGGGAATTATTTATCGCGATGCGTTTTCATCGGCGAGTATCCGTGACATTAACTTTAAACGCCTGAATTTTCATTGGCTGCTGTGAGCGAAGCTCGCGTCGGCTGCGTGAGAAGTCCTTCCGCACGGCCTCGCGTCTTATTGAGCTCTGCCTCTGTGCAGGAGGAAAAAATGCCACAAATTAAACGTCTAAATATTTAATTTGATAAACCGCCATCGCCATCTGGAGGGATCTTACACTGGGAGAGGTGAAATGGCATTCTCACCCGAAAAGCGCTCCACAATCGCTCGGAAACCATTTGTCAGGGACTGAAAATCACCACAATAAAAAAATTGTCCGTGCCATTTTGTATGAATAGAAGTGGAAATGAACCCATGTGGCGTGTTTCATTTCCTGTTTGGAAAAGACTTGCTTGCGCGGGTCTTTATGTCATGTTTCCAAGTGATGGGCACAAACAAGACTGTGGAGAGATCTGGCTGTGCTTTGTTTGAGGGAAAAGTGGCATCTGTTTAATTATATAACACCTCCGTGCAATGGAAAAATCCCTGTTATATAAATGAATGGGAGCACAGGAGAAGAGGTGATGTGAAGAAGCTGTCTCTCCAGACCTGGCACGGGTGAGCTCCTCTGGATCGCAGCGAACCGGAACGGAATCAGAAGGCGCTACGTCCTGCGGCGTTTCCGTGGTAATTACAGTCTGCTCCCACGCTACAGCACCCCACTCGCAGTGACCACTTTCTGATTATCCTTTTCGCTTGGACCCGAGTGCAACAAAAAATATTGGACTGCTGCTCGGTCAGGTGTAATTTGCCGGTGGAAATGGTCTTATGTTAAAGAGGAAGAGTTTCTTTAATTGTGTTTGACAGTCTCAGCTCATATTCCCCCTGACACTAAGTGTTTAAACTGTTTACGCAATAAAATGATTCCTATAGACTACGGTGTTCATTCTAATATATACTTCTTCCTTCAACTGCGGCTTCTTTAATGCATCAGAGTCTGTGACTGACATAAAAAATGTGCAACCAGCAGAATACTGTCTGCTGCTGAAAATGGGGCCTCTACTAACCCCAACCCCTTCATCATTACTTGTAAAAGCATTGTGAATTGTGAATGTTCCTTGTCCATCGGAATGAATAAAGTAGACCTCAGTGCCTGTGCATTTTATTGTACACGGATTCTCGCACGCATAAAGGCTTGCGTATTATTTGTTATTATCCATTCAGGTTGAAGCTGTGTATTTTCCAAACGGAGTCACGTAAAGTACTTTGCTCAATGGGTGGTGAACCGTGACTTTTATGTTGCCTTAACCACTCTGGCAAATGGCACCTCCGTTCCATTGTGTTTCCTCTGTTATTAAATCCAACTGGGGTGTATTTAATATAGTGAATTCATATGGCATGATGCAGCTCTGTCATTTTCCTCATCTTTAGCAGCAACTGAATAACTGGATACTGCACAAATAACTGCAAACCAACTGCAAGCCTTCGACAAGAATGCTCCCCCACTGCTGTAATACTGAAAGCTTATTATAAATTACCCTTTGCAGTTTTGTAAGTCAGCAGTATTGAGAACATTGTGTTCTGCTGAAGGTATGCAATCACTCATAATACAGTTTAATGTTTTTTTTATCACCTGCTTGTAGCTACGCAAGGACACTACCTTCCTTTACGTTTGTGTGCATAATTTATTTTGCGGAAAGGAAAGGTGAAGCTCTTGCTTTAACTGCGGCCAGAGGCCTTCTGCACCGTGTCTTAGAAAGTTCTGGAATTTCATTTCTGTGCCGAACCTTTCAACTGTCATTTGTACATCTCTCCTCTTGCAAAATGGAGGGTTCCTCTTGGCTCGGACCTACCTAGTGTAATCTTGAGCCATTATCCTGCATTTCTAATTAACGTCCAGAAACCCACTCGCTGTATCACAGTCATTATTCAATCAACTGTATCGATGGTGAAACGCACAGGGGTTAATGAAAATGTTCCAGCTGGCTGCCAGCGCCATCGATCACTATTTGACTGCGAGGCCATGGTTTCAAATTCAACTTCATTTCTTTATTTCGGGAAAAAAAAGGTATCATCCTTATCGTTTTATAATCCTATTCAATTATCTCACCACAGGAAAATGGCTATCATTCATGTGGAATAAGCCCTCTTTAATATTAATTTGAAATGCTTCTGGTGGAAGATGTTTAGACACTGGGGCAATGAGCTGGACTGGAAAAGTAATCTCTTCTGGAATATTCAATCCATTCTAGTTTCAAGATAAACCTTTATGAAACTAACATTCCCAGGATTTCGAGGATACAAAAACGATCCTTCCTGACATCACAGAATCATCCTATCCTATGGCAGGGCCTTTTGGATGTTACCTTGGAGCCCTGTAGGAAACAGGAAAGTTGTTATGTGAAGGAGCATGGAACTACAAGAATGCTTAGATAGACAAATATACCTGCTGGCTGAATAAACATTAACACATCCAGATCTATGATGTGAAATATTAATATATTTACATACTAATTTACATGACATTCTTGGCACATTCTCCTGCAAAGTGTGTGCTGCTAGACACTGCTTCTTTTAACTTTGCTTTCCACCAGCAGAACTGAAATATATCTGCAATGGTTAATGCAGGGCTTATGTAACTGTAAACGTAATATAAATATAATTCATAATGATATGTTCACATCTTTCTGTCACCCCTTTCCCTCTCTCCCCTGTGTGTATGTATGCTCCTGAAAGCCACTGACTGGTGGTGAGACTTCTCTGGTCATCAGTGATCTTTGGGGGAAAAAAAACAAAAAAAACAGACTCCTGCTAGCAAAACCAGACAAATACAAATGAACCAAAATACAAATTCAAGCAAGCTAATGCAAACAACCCCAGGGGCTACCAGAGTCTGTTCAGAAGCAAATTATTATTCAGATACAAAAAACCCTTTCCAGTAAATAATATATAATATGTGTAGATGCATAAAACATGGATAAAATCAAAAGGAAATGTTTTCTTACAAACCGCATTCATGTGTATGAAACTCCTCAAACTGCATGTACAATGTGCATGTGCAGTATCTTTATGTAATATACATGATTTTATCCCCATAAAAGTTATAAAATGAGTGAAGAACAAACTCCCATGCCTGAAATAACAAATCTCTGGGGGGGGGGGGGGGGGGGCGACAAGGATAGTGGATAATTCATCTTCACATGAGTGCTCCAGTGCTGCGAAGCTTGCTCTGCATACGGTCCCTCTTATATTAATACGTACTATTGAAAACAAATGAAAGGAGATAGCAAGAGGACAATTTTATGACACAAAAGTATTCTCTAATACACAATGCTATCCATAACAGAAAAACACGATGAGCAATTCATAAATTAGGGCTTATTTAGTTAACATCACATACAAGCTATTGATGTCTGCTTTGTCTAAAGGTCATCCCTTGAGAAATGGCAGATTTTCAGTTATGATCAGGTTTGTTGCTCTTGTCGAACACAGTGTTCAAGAGATTGCATGCATTGATTGTCAGTTAGTGTAAAATGTCCATAAAACCCTGCGACTCTTGTACATGTGAAATAATGATATCTATTAATCCCCAGTAATTATAATGGTCTCATGAAGGATAAATGGTTTCTTCTAGGATGATGCTTTTTATGCCAAACGAGTATATGTACTGTGTAACAATCACCTGCGTTCTGGGACTAAATGGTACCTTCTGTGTTAATGTGAATGTTTTAAATGCTAAATTAACAGAAAGAGCTGAAATATATTTTAGAGGGTACCATTAATCAATAATTCATTTAAATTCAATCAATTAAAAATGTTTGAATGTAAAATGCAAAATGAGAGTCTAGAATCTGACGTCTTATTGAATTGAAAGGTAGTTTCTAGAATATGGATGTCTGTGCTTATACTAGTGGTAAGGCAAAATTTATGGCTTAAAGGCCGCAGATTTCAACAATGATTTGTTTTGTGTTTGTGGTCACAGTCCAAAACCGAAAAGCGTGTAACTTGAAATAGACTTGTCTATTATTGTTCTTGCTGTTGTTCTGGGTGATTAGTGGTACCATATTGTGTGTGAGTTTTGTACTTAGCTGGGATAAGGTAATACAACATCAGCCCATCTGTTTCCCGGCTAATTATACACAAAGAGTGTTATAAATCGGCGCAGGTTTTGAGGATTTCTGATTTCTGGTCTTGCAGAAGGCCCATGTCTGATAGTCATGGTTAGCCAATGAATTTGAAGATCGGTTAGAATACTACTGTTGTGTCTTTGAGCAAAAGTGTGTATAAATGCATAATTTGTAAATAATGTAGTCTGTTAAGGTTGCCCCGGTTAAAGGTTTTTGCTATGAAAATGAATAATTTAGTGTAAAAAGAGCAGATTCCATTGTCTCGTGAGAATGCCTGTGAACTGTGAAATGACACCTACTGACAGAAAGGTCATCCATGTTGTTGGTAGGTTAGATTTAATTAAAATTTTGAATCAAAAACATATTATTGCTTAGAAAAGCTGGATATTTACTGAAAGTTTTTCGATAAACTTACTTTTTGCTTAGGCCTGCAACAGCAATGCCCTGGCCAACATTTGAACCCACTACTTCACAGTCATTAATTAATTCTAGCTTCACAATGAAAGTACTATGCTACAAAACTACTCATCTTTTAAAGATTGTAACTGAAGATAAGGCTGCATACCAATATAAATTTTGTCTCTGAGAGAGACTAAAAGCTTTGTGCCTTATGCTCTTTAAGTGTTCATTGCCATTTGGCTGCTTCAAAAAATCCAACGTGGGATTTTCAAACATTCGGCTGTTGTGTTTGAACATTCTGTGTTTGAACATTAGAGAATTTCATATTTTAAAAAATAATTGCATCGAGAAAAAAAAAATATGAGGAAAGACGAGGAAAAAATGTTAAATGTCTTGGTAATGAACTCATGAAGGTGGTTTTACATTATTTCATTTTTCTTTTCTGTATGATACATCATTATGAATTATGAATCACTGATTGAAATTCCCTGCAAATGAGCCTTCTGCGTTTCAATGGGAGTATCTCCCTTACAGCTTGTAAGGCAACTTGTTACAGGCTTTCTTCAGCAAGCAGCCAGCCAGCCATTAAGTGTAATGCGCAATTAAATATTTACTTGGGCTCGGCTGCTCCATTCAATTACATTTACATATCTGGTGATGGCCTTTTTTGCATTCGTCTCCTTATTTATTCATATTTATGTGACAGATACTTAACACCATTCCACCTTCCTTTCCCTTGGTCTTCCTCTCCGAGACGGGTTTGAGCTCGCATTTTGATTTGGTCTCGGTCTACGTCAATCTTTCAAAATGCGCGTGTGTACATGGGTACATGCGTGCATGTGCGTGTGTGTGTGTGTGTGTGAGAACGTGTGTGAGGGGGGAAGGGGGGCATTACAACTGTGTCTACGGAATGCAGTGAATTTTAACACCATGCTAGGTGAGAATACTGCAAATGTTATACTCATGTATAATAGACGTACATTGGCGTATATGATGTTTTTGCAGACTGAGGTCTGGTCCAGTGCAGCGGCCATGCGCTTGGTCATGACGGACACGCTATCAGCCAATCTCTGGGGGCAGAGAGAGGACAGGTTTACCCTCCGGGTTTGACAGATCACTGTACTAACGCGCAAGGCCAGAGTCCAGGGTTCATGGCCTGACCTCAGGTGACCTGTCATTTAAGGCCCATTAGTCATCACATGAACGCTGACCGTGAGCGAGAAGGAAGCCATCGCTGTGTGACCCAAAGAAAATGAAAACGTGATGAACTTGAGACTTTCTTTCCTCCATTACACGCTCGCTTGTGCTTCATGTTTGCTGTGTGTCTTTGTAAAACGCCGCTAACGCAACGAAATTGGTATCAGAGCATAATTAAGCTCTCGACAGCAATTCGGCATAGTGTATTATTGTGTATTTTTTATTTTGTTTTACAGTCGTGTATGGTATATAGTGGTGTGTTGGGGATATCTGGCTCTGTTCAGCTCCTGTCTCTGGAGCCTACCTGCCTGCTACTGCGGCACATTTACGGGGATTTATTCAACGTGGAGAGCCCAGGCCCTGGCACTCGGTGTGCCTGTAGGAGGAGCTCAGAACAGCTCAACACTCCATCCTTTCAAACATAAAGGTAAAAAAAAAAAAAGTATACAGTTTATTATCAGCCTCCTTTTCAGCCGCGAAATAAATTTCACCCTGCGATTTGATGAGCGAATGGTTGAGCTCGCGCGCGAAAGCTGCCGTTTCCGGCGACCCTCGGGAGGCCGGCGGTAATCTCCGCAGTTTGATTGATTCTCGTCCCCGTCGCGGGAGGAAACTGTATTTACCCTGCGTGGAGGGAGTTCCTTTGCAGGGGTACTCTTTAAAGCTGCGGCGGCCTTCCTCCCAGCCTCAGATGATCGGGGATCCAGCCGCGCGGCTTCCCAGCGATCGGGCCGCGGCGGACGCGTGTCCCATTATTGAATAATTGCGCTCCGCGCTGCTTCTCATCGAATTCTGGAACAGCCGGAGGCGATACGAACACACATATGTTCATTATGAGGCACCTTGACATCAGCCATTTTCATGAGCCCCGCGGTAGAGTGTGTGCGTTCTCCATTTTGTTCAGTCAATATTTGGCCTTTGATATGTGTTTTTTTTTTTTTTTTTTTTTTAATCTGAGATTTCAGTGTTAAAAAAGAGCAGCAGTAAAAATGACAATAGCAACAAAAAAAACCTGTTTTAAAAAAAAAAAAAAAGCGTCTTTTTGTTGTACAGTAATATGGGTCAGAATGAGTAATTGTGTTCTTTACTTGGAGTGGGCATAATTTACACAACTCTAATTCTCAGAATTCCTATGTCTATCAGCTGTAGCTGAATGGGAAAAGGAGGGAAAGCTGAGGTACAGTCAGAGGCAGAGTTGGAGAGCCAGTAGGGATAACTCTGAAGATAGACTGACCTCCAGTGCGTTGATGGGAACACTGTGCTTTAGGATGAGGTGATAAGTTCCTAACTCAGGAATGAGATGACAGATTCCAGACTCAGGACTGCTGATTTGGTTGAAGCAGGAATGGTAAGGTCAGCTGACTAGAACAAAGCAGTGATGACAGTGAAGGTCAGTCTGCAACAGTGAGGATAGACGGGTCAGTTGATTTTGCTAAGGCGGGGGTGTCGGTTGAACTGGCTTTATCAGTGATGACAGACAGGCTCAGTGGGTTGGGTTACCGTAGCCATAGACAGGTCCCGTCTGTGGTGTTATGGTGGTGCGGCGTGACAGGAAGTCTTTGGCAGGAAGCCATTGGTCGGGCCACCCCGAGGCAGCTGCTGTCTGCTGCCCCCAGCAGGGTAGCACTGTGTGCTGCTGCTTTCTCCTCGCCATGGCAACAGGCTCCTGACTTGTAACTCCCACGGGCGGCATGCTGAACTGACCTGTGACCCTCGTCAGAGAACGCGTCGTTCCACTGACATAGGCCTGCTGGAAGGAGTCCAAGCTCCTCTTAATGAAGGGAAGAAGACTGAACGTTAAATAAAACAGGCTTTTTCAAACGGGGAGTATGAAAGCCACACAACTCACCGTGTGCTGCCAACTTGGATAATCTAAATGAATACAGAATTTGGTTAGCTACGACAGGAGCCTAAATAGGATGAATTTGTGCCACTTAATGAGAACTTATTTAAAAAGTGCTGCCCACCATTTTGTAAGCAGTAAAGTTTCAATTGATTCCGTATGTTTTTTTCATGTGCAGCCTTACAGTTTTTCTGTGGAAATAGTTCTAGTCAATAAAAGTTCTGTGGTGTATACAACCAAAAACTGTTGTTCTCCACATATTCAAATGAGCAGTCTGTGGTATTCAGTCTTATCCAGATAGAACAGCGTTTCCTCTAAGGACACTATTACACATGATCACAGGTGTTCCGTAATGTTAATTATCTAATGATCTCATGCTGCATAAAGCCTCCTTAATTGCGTGAACAGTAGCCACATGATAATCTGCTGGTTTACCGCGGTGACTAAACTCTCCTTAGTGGCAAAAAAATGTCACGTACAGCATTGTGGCTGATGACAAATGAAAGCTTTTTTTTTTTTTCCCCAGTGTCAGAGAAGCTTGCTTAAAGGGCTGAATTAAGCCATGGTGGGGGCTTGGTTCGGTGCTCTCCGTTTACCTGCACAGGGAACCATGGGATGCGGTGGTACATTTGTTTCGCCTTCCTGTGGACCGGCTGAAGTGTAATCGTCATGGATACAAAATGGCAGACACACTGAGGTCCCAAACCCTGGCTGCACACACCGGAGAGGAACCACGCGCTGCGGTTAGAGTGCTCTCAACGGTCATCAGGCGGTCGCCCCCGGTGATTTAAGAATCCGCTCAACTGCTAAATTTCACTTCTCCCACTTCCCATTTTGAACGTGGTAATGGGGGGGGGGGGGGGGAGCTGACCGCCGCGCTGGGCAGCGGACGATGATTTGATCGTGCGGTCATAAATACCAGACCCTGTTGCGGGATGAAGCCATCGCAAAAAAAAAAAATAAAAAAAATATCGGGCCGTCATCAGCGAAGGCCGCCCATCACTCAGACGTGGAGGGCCGTCTTCGGCGAATCGTGACACCCAAATCAATACCGCGCTAAGCGGTGCCTGTCCGGGGCTGCGGCTGCAGTGCACTTCAGAAAGGCTCCGGCTCAGAGCCGGGGAATCTAGCCCCTCCCCCCTTATTCCTGTCTCTGTGCAGTGATTGGCCACGGCTCGTGACTCACGACTGTGAAAGCAAACAGCGTCGGGCAGAGTCTGACATGTTTGTGCAATCACAATCCTCTATGTTTCAAACAACTTCTTTTCTAGCTGTTTCTAAATAAAGCCGCTGCTTCATTTTCCAATTCAGAATAGCCTAATGTGTTTCCAGGCCCCTCCCCTCACTGTCGGTCCACGGCGGTGGACGTAAGCGTACGCATCCTCCAAAATGTGCACAGCCAGCCGTTGTTTCTCCTCACGCCCTGGTTTGGCGTTTGTGTTGGAGGGCCGCGCCCCGTACCGCAGCGGGCACAGACAGGCAGCGGGCGCCTAATCGACCGAACCCTCCCTGTGCATGGCCCGGGTAGACCCCCCTGGCATAGTCAGCCTTGCCACGGTCAGAATTCAGTTCAAGCAGCTGAGGGGCATTGCTTCACGGAGAGCTTGCACATAAGCTAGCTGCACCTCCTGGGGTCCATATTCCCCTTTTTTAAAAACATACTCTGACATAAGAGAGGGTTGAAACAGACACTTGGGACTGTGGACATGATCTGCTGCTTTTCATTGTTGCTCAACACTTCAGTGAAAAACAGCTCATTAAACGATCAACTCGTTTTATGGATTATTGGTTTATTGGATCGGCATCGGTTGCTGATATTAATGCGAAAACAAAAACTAGAACACTGTGGCTCTGCTGGCGTTTGTTTTGAGGCTGAAATGTATTTGAAATGTAAATATAGCTCAGCTCTGTTATCATTAAGATCTTTTTCTTTTTTTTGGATAGTGACAATAGTCCTGTGGCATTAATAATGAAACTCTGCTTGGGAGGAGAAGTTTGAGAAGAGCCGAGAGCTCTGCTCCTATAGAACAAAGACGGGCTGCTCGTCATGACTTCAGAGCTTCATTAAAGATACAGAAACATCTCAGACACTGGTCTCAGCTCCCAATCAATATTTCATACCGTTATGAAATTACATTTTTCGATAGGGAGGAGAGACATGAATGGAGCAGCGTCTGAAATCGATTTCCGCAAACCTGTGTTCACACGCTGCTTACGCCCCTGAATCCGCAAGCAGCAGCAGCAGCACAACACTGGAAACTTCAAAAATGTCTTCTGCATAGTAATACGGCACTAAACCGACAGCAGAATCAGCTCACACATATAATCAAATCAGCGAGGTAGGACCGTAAAAGAAATCAATTCAAATGCCTTTCTGCCCTCGGGCGGAGAGCGTCAGTCAGGCCTTCTACAGTAGGCAGACTCTACTACAACACAAGCAACGGACAGCTGTTTTTATATATTAACAGCTGTCTCTGTATATTTATAAACCACATACCAATGTGTCAATGCCATTGTGTTAATGTCAGTACCTATCTATCATTTATATATTCATATTCATTCAACTGGACATTCCAAATAATAATAATAATAATAATAAGAGAGGTATTGTTTCAAACTGGTCTACGGGTCTGGTTTGTAGCCCCAGGTTCTCTCAGATAGCTACTGATCCAGAGTGTGGGCCTCACACAATTGTTGTCTTCTTCTTGGACACCTTACTTGGATGTGATCATCGTGTCGGCTTTGTGTTTTCCCGGCCTGGTGTTGGATCTTCTGACAGGTTGGGCCTGTGCGATTCATCACCCACCCCTGTGCCTGCGGTGACCTCTGACACGTCTGCCCGAAGGCTTCCGCTCAGCTCCTAACTCACGTCCTTCCTTTCTACAGCAATTCCGTTTGTTCATCCTGGGTCCTCCGCTGACAGATGTAGACATATAAAATACTGCCTCATGGTTTCATTGCCATTCTGCTGCACTTCTGTAGTGTACTTTGACCTGTATTAAGCCTTTTGTACGGTGTCAGTAGTTCATTGTTTGTAGTCGACTACTTATTTGCAGATTTGGTGTGAATCACGTTAAAAAATTGTGTTTGAGGAGGCTTTCCATGTCTGAGATTTTACTGTCATGTCACTGGAAATATAAAAAGGAAGCACAAAGTACACTGCGGCTAAATTTCTTTTAGGAACTGTCAATAGTCTGATACTGGAATGGGACACCTTGTACTAATGTCCTATTCTGGCCATTTTCCTTTTTTTATTTCATATTTCATTCTCGGATTAAACAGCTTACAACCCTCAGTTTTTAAGGTCTGCAGTAAACATTTAAAATCACTCAAGGGGATGAGATGTTCCAGTTTTGCTTCCTTCAGGAACTGATTCCACGTTGTCTGTGCTTTTGTTGAGAGGACGACCTCAGATGGGAGTCTGTTCAGCTGCCTTTTCAAAATCCCAGGGTCTCCTATCAGCCGCCTGCTTGTGACCCCCTTCCCAGCCCAGTCATGGAGAATTCATTGGACTGCATCTGTCAACCTCATCAGCTAGATCTCGCATCAGCTATGATGCCGTTTGCGAAGGACTCTCTGCATGTTCATGTGCAAACACCGCTGTTCCAATGCACTGCAATGTACACTGTGTGGATGAGATTCACATCTACATCATAAATATTTCACCACCGCTCCACACAAGGCCCGCCTGAATGTCAGTAAACATTCCCTAACTCAGACACAACCTTTTCACAACATCTGTGCAGCGTTGAGGCAATGCTGTCGCAAAGCTACAAATGTCAGAGTTACATTCCGGATAAGTTGTGTGATAATTAGGATGTAATGGGATTTGAATTTGGGACAATTGAGGGCGAAGGAAACACTTTGGGGTTTTTCTTTTGACTCATCGTTAATGATTAAACATGCAGTAGATGGTTTGCACATTCATAAGTTGTGGCTCTAATGTAATGTAATCATTTAATGTCCCATATTTTATGGGTTTTTGGACACTGGATTTGAAATCATGAGTGCTCTTTCTAAGCAAAACACAGATGACTAATCTAAAACATGAAGGTGAGACGTGCAGATTCAATTTAAAAACCAGCCGCGATGTCCTGATATTCTTAAAGGATAATGAGGATGAAGGCTATTCACATGGCTTATCAATAAATGAGCCAGCTACAGTACAATAATTACACTAAATAACTGGCTCATTTATTGATAACACTGCAGTATGCATCAATACAAATCTATTTTGTCAACGTAACATAAATATAGAAATTGTTTAGTGGGGAAAATCACCTGTATGATAAATAATAAGAATTGCTTTGAGGAAAACATATCTAAAATTAGGAATTGATGAACCTGGAAATACTGAATGAAAGAACCCTGTAGAGATCTAGAAAATAATTAAAAGAAATAAATTGGGGAATTAGTTTTGAAACACAGGAAATATAATACATTATGACTTTGCTTTTAGTGAAAATCTGTGTTTTGTACTATTGAATAATTTATATATCATTAAGCAAAGAGCCAATATTTAGTTTGTTTGTTAAATAATAATTAAATGCTGTAGCCCTGTCTAAATTGGTCTAGTGAAGTACATCCCCCTCTTCAAACATGCTACAGATAAACATGCAAAGTATGCAGATATTAAAATGGTTTGGTGTGATTCATCTTCAATTATTCATGTATTTTAAATATTTATAGAATGGATGAATACCCCTGAGGGGTGGCATGTTTAATATGGATTTTACTACATATCCATATCACCGTCTCTGAGAGGGTTATAAAGGAATGCAATGCACAGGCATCTCTCTCCCCACAGCGATACTCCGCCAGGAAAGGCAGGGAAGGATGGGATGCATTTCCTCATCACGTGACTGGAGGCTGGAGTACATCAGCCAATGAGAGCGCCTCCAACCAACACAGGCCAAGCCCTGAGTCTCACCAAATCTGGGAGTCCCCCGCAGAAAAATGATCATGGCCAAAACGCAGTCAAGTGTTTCCGAATCTAAACGTGAAGTGGTCAGAGATCAAGGTCCCCCGTGTCTATATTCCATTATGCGGTCTGATGGTTTCTGATGGTCATCCCAGCACCAAATTAACTGGGAACGTGACAACCCCGAAATAATTTTTTGTGTGTTATTGGCGATAGATTCCAAAATGCTCTTAGGCTAAGACCCTCTCATTAAAATGCAACCTGACATACAGCCCTGGAAAATGAAGAGACCTGATTTTTAGTTTCACAGTTTACGGTATCTGCCTTTGTAAAATATAGCTTTTGATATTCTTTCATGAGCTATTGACCACATTTGATTTTAATTATAAACAAAAACACTTATTTGCAGAAAATAAAAAGTTAAAATACAAAAGGTACACAGTGCTGTTACGCATTGAATAATGCAAATTAAACAATAATTCATACTCATAAATAAATAATAAAAATAAGGTATTTTTTACGGCATGTATTCTCCATACTGTGTGAAGTCAGTATATCGTATGCTTAAAATTGGACTAAATAATGTTCATTGAGCAGTAATTACCTCAGGGGTGATACAGCTCATGACCCTGGATGGAATCTGGCAGAGTTATTGGGTAAATATATATAGTTTCACACATGGTCCATATCACATGCCCCAGTTACTATCAGCTGAAAGCTAAAGTTATTTCCAATGTCACCAATATGCTGTTGCACTTCTTCCTCTATCAGTTTATATTGGGGGTACATCGAAGATGAGGCAGAAAAAGCTGTAAAAGTTAATGCTGCTTGTGTTGCCTATGAAGTTTAAATTTCTAAATCAATTTTGTTCAGGGAGGATTGTGTGTAGCCAATGATAGTGCTTTAATATAGAGCCCTAAAACAATGCGCTGTCGCCGTGGAGACACTGGCTGTTGTTGGGATGCACTTTCTGTTATTGTGTCAGTGTCTGTATTCAGCCTGTGCGGTCTTGGCGTGTGTGGACGCGTGTGTGTATTCAACCTCAATAACTCAGTCATTTTTTTTTTGCGAGGCCCACCGTATGCATTAAAAACCAAGCTGTTTCGTGTCCTTGTGATCGTTTTGAACTCCGGGCGAGGAGAGAAATATGGCGGTGGAACCGAGTGACGCGGCGGAGGTGACAAGCGTTGAGCGCCGAGGTCGATTAAGTCCCCTTTTCTTCTTCTTTCAAAAAGCCTTTGTAAATATCTTCAATGGTCCTGAGCCTTTTCCATTCCCCCAGTTCACCTCGGATCAGCCTCAATCTGGGCTGAAATAGTCAGACAGCCAGTCTAATCAAGCTGTAAATTCCCAGGCCCACGGAACCTGGAGGAATATCTCTGTCTCTCTCCCACTAATCATTTCACAGGTCATGTTCTATAGCTTATTGAGATTATCATTGTGTCGAGCCTTTATCGCCTGGTAGTCTAACCTCTACAACACTGCGGAGCACTGTTGGATTGGACAATAAATTTCTCTATAACAACCCTATTTAATACCCCATAAAACTGATATGTTTCCCAGCGCTTACTCAGTGACATGTGTCATAAATACTCGCCCTATAATTCTATATTTAAAGCCTCATCCCTTCATGGATGTGTCAGACACCACAATGTCACAGAACACAAGGAGACTGAAATAAAACTATGCATTTTTACAATATGATTTCCCAGATTTCAGCTACCTGAGACAACTTAAAACTTTAAGTAAAGTGTTATATACAGAGTGTACTTGAATGACAAGAAGTCATATTTTTTATAATTATAAACATGTACTGTAAAAGCCAAAATACATTGATACTATCTTTTATATGACATGTGCATGGCCACATAAAGAGGTACATATGAAGAGGTTTATACCTCTGTCACAGACTATGCCAGGAAAAATGACTGGTTTCCTGACATTATAAGATAAATTACTTACAGTATGTAGCCGACAGTATGTCAGGCATGTATCTAATGTGTTTTTTTTGTGAGTGTTAATATGTGTATGCATGTATGAGTGTCTGTTCACACATGCATACTATAATGAAAAACATTAATGAAAATATTTATTGGCCTGGGCAGTTATTTTTGGTATCTCTGCTCAGGGCTAAATGGAATTTTACACCCTGACAGTATTTTCTACGTAATGACATATGTTCATACATATGTAATACCTATTACTGTGTCAAATAAAAAAAGAAGAATATAATTTATCATGAACTGAACATAGATGGTCATGTTTTGATTATGAGATAACAAACACATTTGTATTATTCAGTTTCCCTGTGAGAATTCTCTGCTTCCACAGAGAAAGAACCCCCACACAGAGCCATTATATTTATTGTTTTGTATGAAAGACATGGACGGTTTGGAAGAACCCAGCTGGGTTTAAATCATTTTTATCCAACATATATGAGAGTTCAAAGGGCTTCGCTGAGCCTTTTATTCCATCAGGTGTGAATCCGAGGAGCGCGTGTGTGTGTGTGTGGGAAAGAGAGAGAGAGAGAGCCTGTGTGTGTTTTTGTACTCACAGCACCTCTATATGGTACCTACAATGCTAATAGCCATCCTTGTCGTTCCGTGCTGTGCGGTTCTATTGCGGTCATGCATGAGGCTGCCCAGGGGGGCCTGACCTGTCCAAATTGTGCAGAAGCCTCAAGGTTGAGACCAGGACCCCCCCCCCCCCCCCCCCCCCCCCTCCTGAGGAACAGACCCGCCAAAGCTTGTAACACTGGACGGCAGAAATACAAATCCTGATAGCCAACTGGATGATTGGCAAAATCTTTGCGGGAATCATTTCCGTTCGTTTATTAGCCAGCTCGTTTATATAATTATTTCCCCGGCGAAATCTTCCCAGATGGGTTTCCGACGGGAACAGGCTGTGCTTTAATTTGAAAAGCCCAACCGTCTCCCCACATATAAGAGTGCAATCAGGAGCCATTAGGTGGTGCCCAGCACCCTCCGCAGAGTCCACACACAGACTTGACCTTGGGTTTGCAGCCTACCGCCTACACTAAGGCGAGACTTTCGCTAGCATATGCTAAAGCACATATGCACTTCATAACAGAGAGAAAATAGCTGCAACAGTGGCACCACACCGTGTTGCCAAACTACCAAGATGTTGGACACTCCCCGCGTTCTCTTTAAATTCCCTTCATAACTGTATCTTAATTTTAATATTTAATTTGGAAATGTTAATTATTCATGCTTTACGAGCATAGCAAATGGGACTGCACAGCTGCCAAGTGCTTATGGGACCTGCAGTCTCAGTGTGTGGAGTACTGTTCTTTCATGCATGCGCTCCAGAGGAATGGCAAGATTTTGATACTTTTGAGGTTTTATGCCTGTTATCAGTGTTTGTTTATCAATTAGTGTATAAACAATACACATTTCTCACTGCAAAATACACACAAACACACACACACACACACGCAAACATACACACACACACGCAGACGCATATTTACGCACAGTTAAATGCAAAAGTATTGGGACGGTGACACATTTTTTGTGTTTTGGCTCCAGAACATTGGATTTGAAATAAAACGATGAATATATATTTTGTAACAAAGTGCCCCAGTTGTCCCCCCATCTGTGATCCTGGCTCATGATCCAAAGCCCCCCTGCCCCCCCCCCCCCCCCAATATGGTGGGGGTAGTGTTATGATTTGGGCATGTATGGCAGCTACTGGAACTGGCTCACTTGACTTCATTGATGATGTGAACAATTAGATGGCAGCATCTGAATTAATTCTGAAGTGTACAGAAACATCTTATCTGCTCAGACCCAAACAAAAATGGCTCAAAACTCATTTGACGATGTGTCACCTTGCAGCAGGACAATGACTCCAAACATACTGCCAAAGCAATCAAATTGTTTTTTGGGGCCAAAAAGTAGAATGTTCTTTCCCGGGCCAAGTCAATCACTCATACTCAATCCAAATGAACATGTGTTTCACTTGCTGAAGACAAGACTGGAGGCAAAACGCCCCAGAAACAAACAGGAACTGAATATGGCCGCAGTACAGGCCTGGCAGAGCATCACCAGGGAAGATACCCAGCGTCGGGTGATATCTATGGGTTGCAGACTTCGGACAGTCATCGAACCCAAAGGATTTGCATTCGATTTGCAATGGGGGACAAAAGGGTGGTAATTTCCAAAACTGATTGGTGGATGTGGATATAAATACCCTCAAATTAAAGATGACGGTCTGCGCTTGAACCTAATTATCATTGTTTTAATTTCAAATTATTGTTTTATTTCTCTTCTAAAATAAGTTAGAAGTTCCAAATATGTCCAAACATGCTGGCTGCATAAACCGCTGGACTTTATAACTAAATTCAGCCTTTCAGCCTGGAATTTTGAAAGTTTTGAATAAAAGGCTCAGCGAATTTTGAAAATTTAAAACAGTATACACAGTGCCCTTCAAAAGTATGGTAATGGCAGAGTAGAATTTATATTGATTCTTGCTCATGATGAAAGGTTTGTATCTTGCGGTGCACCCTCAATAATTCTGCTCTCAAAGTCTTCTGCATACGGTGGCTTGTGATATTTTCACTCCTGCCCTCTGGACACTGCTGATGATGTCATATGTCCATTGTTTTGGGGTTTTTCTTCACAGCTCTTAGGATTTGTCTGCAGTTGTCTGCTTTGGTCTACCTGTATGGTGTTTATTTCTGAGTCCAGCAGGGATTTCTTTCTTTCTCAGGACTTTGCAAACTGCTGTACTTGATATACCCAGTCTCTGTGCGATGCTTCTTAATGAATTCTTCTGTTCTCTCAGAATACACATGAGTTGTTTTTCCAGCCATAGTTAGTTCTCTGACTCCTCATGATTGTGTATTCCTCCTGACTCCAAAAGCAATCTCCACAGATGAAAACAAAGGCTAAATCCGAGACTAGACACCCACTCTGCTCTGTCAACAATCTATGCAAGAGAAAAGGCCTACACCACTGTTAGCACCTGCCAGTTATCCGGTAACTTAATTTTGCACAACTGAAAATGGCGAGACTCAAAAACAGCGTTCTCTGTAAAATGGTAAAACATATAGTGTGCATGTTGACTGTCTGTACTTTTGTCTCATATTCATCTTTTGATCTCAAATCCAAAAAAATAGAGCAAAAATAACAAATTTCTACAGTTAAATACTGTATTCCTCTAGTGCACAGTGGGAGGTGAATTAGCACTTTGTTACAACATCATATTCTCTTTATGAAAACATTTCCCTACCAGCACTAAGAATTAATAGAATGATAACTGAATTTGAATGAAAGCTGCAAGATATTGCGAGATTGTAATCGCAGCTTGGTCACTGCTGTTATGTTCTTGCAGAAAGTTCTGCTTTGCTTCATGATATGTCAGTACATTATGGTAATGTGGAAAATGACACTAATTTACATTGCATTACAGTCATTTAGTAAACATTCTTATCCAGAGTGACTTCAAGTACTAAGTGGATCTGCAGGAGTGCGTGTTTCAAAGCCTTGTTTGCTGATGAAAGTGAGAATGAATTGAGGACCCACAAAGTTTTAGTACTGTACGTTATAACAGACTGGTTGAAAAGGAGTCAAAGTGTTTTGGGCTGTAGTTCTGAAAGTTTCTTTCAGCTCCAAATTCAGTTATAAACTGCTGTTTAAAATCCGGTTCTGTTTGTAAAATCTTTACCATGTATGGATTTTTGTTAACAGTCATTAATTCAAATATGAATCGCAACTGAAAATACATGTCAGGAAAACAGAACTGCTTGCCATGCAAAGTGTTTAATCTGGCTGCCTTGTAATGACAATGAGAGAAATCAATACCCAAATTCAACATTTTCTGGGCAAGCAATGAATGGCTGTTTCATCGATAATCAATGTGCATTTTCAAATGTTTTTCAATAACCTTGTTTTGCATGCTGCACAGACGCATCCTGCCATGTTAAAATACACCTCAACATAAGGAGAGACAGGGACAGTCATGTTAACACGATTGTTGCCCCAGATTCTATCTTACTGCGTCAACTCAATGCTTTACTGTCTCAGCCTTCTCTTTGGAAGAATGTCATCTTGTTATCTGACACTGATAGCCACTCACCAGCTGTGAAATAGGAGTCACTGCTTGAAAGGCAGTCTGAAATTCTGCAAAAAATAAAGAAAATAACTTTATTGTAGTCATGAAAGGACATTCTGGTACTGGGAGGTTTCTTACTTCAATGGTGCATCTACTGGCCCAGTGTCTCCAAAAACTCTGTGGTTAAGTTTTGTACCTGGTGACATACTGCTTGGAATATCCTCAAAATTAGATTTGTATGACAGCACGTCTACTGTAATTAAAACCTAAATATGAAAAAGGGAGACCTGTTGCTTATTTTTATAAATGGGTCAGAAGCACCTGAGTTCTTTCCTGTATCAGTCACTCAGACTTTTTGACTCATTATTTTTTCAGACAAATGCTTTATGTGACATTGCCTTGTGATCTGTGACAGCAGACTCAACTGAAAACAAACAACAGTTGGGGGTAGTAACGTGATTTTATGCTGTACCGATGCAGATCAGGCTTTGATTTCCCTCTAGAACAAAACAAAAGCAAAACAAAAAGTCAGAAACTTTACATTTCTTTTTAACTTTCTCTAAAATGATACTACTACTACAACTACTACTATTATTACTACTACTACTACTAATAATAATGTAACAGAAATTCAAATATTCTTGATTCCGTTCTAAGCATGAACAATGGACTCTATCGGACATGTTATAAATGGCCAGAGGTTAGGCGAGTGAGGCTAAGGTGAATATAGCACAGTCCTACCATTTGCATAATTCTATATTTATTCATATTTTTGATACAACCAAAGGCAATTAAAGATTGTCCCAACAATACAGTCACGCATTAAATGTACAGTAAAGCATTTACAGCAAATTTCCACAGCCAGTCCTTAAAAACTGATGATATTTCAAAACAAAGAGTGGATAAGAAGCGATGAATAAAATCAATGAAACATCAAACACCACCACAGTCTGTGGCTCTCATGTGAAATGGCATCTCCAACTGTTTCCATCACTCTATACTGTGGCAGAACAAAGCCAAGCTCCACTATAACCAGATTGTCTGTCCCAGCATGCAAAATCACTGCTCGTTTTATTCATTTTCCACTGGCAGAAGCAGGCCTTATCTTGGGTAATAAGTTGCAGCAGCACTGAAATTGCACAGGAAACTCACCTAAGCTCTGCGCGCTCGCGGATCCCGATGCAGGTTTATTCCATTTGCAGCTGTGCTGCTTGTCCATTATTTTTCCAATCTCCCGTCTTTGTATATTCACACCTCTATGCTTTGTCCAATGTAAGCAAACCTCTGCTGTATGATCCCCCCAGGTATACCACTTTATCTTCCTTTATCTCTCCAGCGATGGAATCAAATCCACTGATGCATTAGTTTGACCCACCCACCCCCCCCTCCCCCCCATGGTTTACCGGCTGAGACTGTGTGCTGTTCTTTTTTTTCCACTCCCTCTCTCCTTTGAGAAGACTGACTCCTGACTCAGTGCCTCCATAGGGGAACGCCAGTGCCCCGTCCACAGCCTCCCGCTGCAGGGTGCGGACAGCCTCCAGAGGCGTCCCCAGTCGCACGTTGGAGAATTCCTCAACTCCGAGGCCCAGTTCAGTCACACACCAAGCGCGTCGTGTGTGTGTGTTGAAAAGTGAACCCCCGGTGAACTGAACTGAAGTGCGCAAATTAAGAAATGGCAAAAGCTCAAGTTCTGCATTGTGCTCAGGCAGTCTGGTTAACCTCGTGAACAATTTCTGTATTTTAAACACCATACTGCCAGCAGAAGGTCGCATGTGTAATGAGATTGATTCTGTATGCGCAAGCTTTGGGCTTATTGAACAAACTGAGTATATCCACAAGCCAGTGGCGAAATGTTTTCAACAGGGTGTCACCTTATTGTATTTATTCTGACATTGAGTCACATCAGCAATTCCAAATGTTCATCTCTGTGATACAATTCCTCAGTAAATATGCAATTTAAGCAGATGGTAAATGGACTGCATTTATATAGCGCTTTTATCCAAAGCGCTTTACAATTGATGCCTCTCATTCACCAGAGCAGTTATGGGTTAGGTGTCTTGCTCAAGGACACTTCGACACGCCCAGGGCGGGCTTTGAACCGGCAACCCTCCGACTGCCAGACAATCGGTCTTACCTCCCGAGCTATGTCGCAGATAGGCTTATCAAATTACCCAGACAGAACCTAAATAACTTCATATTTATCCATTGCCACACTTGAATATTACATCAGTGTGTTTCTAGCAGGAACTTCAAGCAGATATTTCTGTATGTTTATTATTTTTAATCTGTGTATAGTTTAATTCCAAGTGTAGTTATGTTTTTCTAATAATGCAAGCTTGTAGCCGGTTTAAAACATCCATTTAGAAAGAACCAAATTATTTTCTCACTTTGAAAGTTTGCAGGGCTTCAAAGAATGATGGATTGAGAAAAGCTGATGTACAAATCATTTTAGCTTCGATGTTTATCCTCAGGCTTACGAAGTAATGTCACTTTTCAATGCAATAAGAAACAGTGTAGGTTCCCATAGTCGTTTTTTTATCTACCATAAAAAGTTTTCTTTTTAAACATATATTGGGGGGAGGCGACAGCACAATAAAATAACATGCAGAAAAAAAGATTCAGATTTTGATTGTTTAAGTCCCAAATGTGGCTCAGCTATTGTACCTTTGAATAAGATACTTCACCCAAAGTGTGCCTGTAATATAATGTCACAAATTGGCATTGAAATTGTACGGTTGCCCTGGATGAGTGGATCTTTGAAGCAAAAAATAACTGAAGTGATAAAGAGAATGATCACACTGGGAATTTTGGATTTTCCTAGAGAAGGGCTTTCCAAGGCAACAGCAGATACTGATCTCAAAGCACCCAAGTGTTTCCTGTACCTCAGAGCAGACCCTGTCCACACAGAGTGAGGTGACTGGGGGGCATGGAATCACTGTGATGGACCAGTGCCATTACACACGATCAGTGGCCCATTCAAACTGAGGCCCGTGCCCCCTCAGATTTTTTTGATGGCCTCTCTCAGGCGTAAAATTAACAGATTTTTTTGAATTCGTCATTTGTAATATTTCTCGTGATGATTTCGGATTATACAAGTCGGAGGCTTTTTTTCTAAATATGGCAGAGAAACCCTACTAGGTAAACCCCTATTCCCCTTTTCCCCATGCCGCTAGTCCCTCCCATAAGTCAGCTGGCACCAGAGATCATAAAACAGTCATAAGATATTGCCTCAGTGGGAGAGGGTTACACATTAACCCACAATGCACGAGGTCCAGATAGAAATGAGAGGATGCTAGGGCATCTTAGCATTAGAGCGTCTTTGTTGGAACAAGGGAGCTGTTAAGAGAGTTCAGCCAGTCAGTCGGAAAGTTACTGTGGAGTGGTAATTATGACCAGTCACAGTCTGCAAATGTTTGGGTGCACTACACCCGAGCACACAATAGCCCTGGAAGAGAAAAGCTGTTATTTACATGCATAGAATGGGGATGGCAATAATGGGGTCAGTTGTTGACAGCGATACCCCACTCTGTACCCTAAGGCAGTCTTGGTCAGCCTTTGGTTCTCCAGGGATTGTTCGGTAGTTAAGATGTATGAACAGAAGTGGCACACAAGAGCTGTAGCACAAGCTGTACTTCATTCTCACTTTAGATGTGCTATTGTGCTAAACACCCTAATTTCTCCAACAGCACATACCTTTCATTTCACCATTCCCTGATTTACCAAGGGCAGGTCTCCTGAATGCTTTGAATTCCTGAGTGCAGTAAATGATAGCAAAGTAATGTGCACCATTCAACCACTCATCACGTTTCATGTATTCTTACAGTAAGTGTTCTTACTGTACGTAGTTGTGGTTGGAGGTATTTCTTTTGGCCTCTTGAAGGTTATTTTTGCACAGGGAGAGATTGGAATTCATTACTGGTACTGGGCGTGTGTGAAGGAGGGTCAGTGAAAGAAAGAAGGAGTTGAGATAAAATCAAAAGGAGCTTTAAAGAAAAGGATTGATTTTTCTCTGAGGGATGTGAAAGTGAATACTGGGAAGTAGCCAATCTCCGCCATCACTCCCCGCCCCCCTACACCCCCCCCCCCCCCCCAAGAGCGCTCGACATGCAGCACCCCTTAATGAATCGTATTTACTCTGTTAGTGGGTCCCGTCAGTCATCTCATACTGGGGACGACATAGCTCAGGAGGTAAGAGCGGTTGTCTGGCAGTCGGAGGGTTGCCGGTTCGATTCCCCGCCCTGGGCGTGTCAAAGTGTCCCTGAGCAAGACGCCTAACCCCTAATTTCTCCCAATGAGCTGATTGGACCTTGCATGGCAGCCTTTCACCGTTGGTGTGTGAGTGTGTGTGTGTGTGTGTGAATGGGTGAATGAGAGGCATCAATTGTAAAGCGCTTTGGATAAAAGCGCTATACAAATGCAGTCCATTTACCATTCATAGCCACCACACATGATCACATCCTGCATGGAGAAAGAAATCAGGCCAGTCAGAGGATTCACGCTCTTATTCAATGTGTGAAAGAGTATTATTTTCTAAGTATTTGCTATACATGGTGAGAGAATGCAGGGTCAAGGCTAATTGAATGTTTGAGGTCACCCTTTTTTTAAACTGCAGACCATAAGCTCACAAAACATCATTATAAACATGACATAGCACCTGTCATAACTATTCATAGGACCATATTACTGCTCATGATAAAAGATATAACACATTCATAGTGTATGCTGCAAGAAATATTATAATGCAACGTGTCATATGCTAAACATACTACTAGTGACAAGAAACTATTTTGTTACTATTTTGCTATTTTGTACGTTAACTGTAGAGAAACATCTAAAACCATCTAAAACCTTTTTAGTATAATCCTGAATGCAACATCTAAGGAGAATGCATAGACTCAGAGATCTGTATCATAAACATTTCTTTATTGCAACTTTGCTGAAAATATAACACAAACTGAGCACACAGTGCTATTTTATTATAATAATATAACATTACTATTTTACGGTATGAAATAAGCTGCAGATAAACAAATTGGCCTAGGGTACTGTAGTCTAATTCAGAGCCTTCTAAAATTGCCCCTGTCCTTGTGTTACCTGGTTCCTCTCAGCCAACCCCATGAGTTTCCCCCCCATAGTTTCTTTTCTTTAGCTCAGCATGTATTTAGCTCATTACTTTTTTCTTTGTTACTATGCTCTCATTTTCCACAGCTGTTTTAATTTCAATGACCAGGTGTCCACACTTTCCTGCATATGGGACCGTATTGGCTTCACCAGTCAGTCTTTAATTTAATCAGTTAAAAATGTTATGCTACATACAGCCCTATGTTTTCCATATAGAGCCTTATATGAGAGGAAAGCAGGAGTAGATAAGTAGTTTGCAGTATTTCTGGCTGGTTAAAACTCCAGAGATGTGAATATGGGACGTTTATTCCTCCACTTCTGACATAATGTGGCCTTAAAAGGGTAAATCACAACTGAACAGGCAGATAAAGTGCCTAATTAAGAACGATTAAAAGCTTGTTAAAAGAACAGGGCTTGCAGTTATGGCTCTGTGTATTGTGAACAAGCATTGACACTGAATCACAGTTTAAGTTACGGCAAATTAACGCGCTGTACAAAACTGAAACACGAAGTACCCAATCGGGCCCCGCCAGGAATTTTGGGCCCCATGAAAAAATCTCACCTTGGGCCCCACCACCCGGGCCACCCCATCCCTGCACTGTGACATCACAATTTTTTGAGGGCCCCTGGAATCCCCCCCCCCCCCACCATTTATGTGGCACTCATGTACCTAATACTGAAAATAATAGACAAACTATGCCTGTTGATAGCAAAACAAATGACATTTTTGAATCCACCAATAAAACAAACATATAAATACTACTTCTGGTTTTTTGGCAGAACTGAGGACCCCTGCTCAACTGACAAAATGCCAATGAGGCTTCAGTGCGCGTGTCTTCCATTTAGATTCTTACTCCATTCCAAAATTCTGCAAAACCGATTCAAATAATTTCACGTGTTTTGTAAATATTTTTGGACCAGATTCAAAGAGCCAATATTAAAATTCTTGTCTGGGTTTATGTACCGCTATCATGTTATTTACATGATGTCAACTGTCAACATGTCAAGGGAAATGCTTTTTCTGCATACCCTAAAACATGAAGCCTTATAACACTGGTGTCATAAATGTTTTGCTATGACAGGTGACATAAGGATTTTTTTGTTTTCTTGTAGTTCTTAAGATGTAACATAGGCTTGTACGCCCATGCGTTAAGATAATATCTCAAGACCATTAGGTGTCATATGTGGTCATGACTGGTTTGGAAAGGGTTTATTAAAAGATCTTATTATAGTGTTATGTAGCCTTCGTTGTATTGCTCAAGTTCAGTGTTACCGTGTTTTCAAATCGTTAAAAATATTTTTATTTCAAGAAAGCTTGAAATAAAACATGATTACAAGAAAATAGATTGCCATTGACCAAAGGCTCTTTCAGTGAAGCACCCCTGATTTAATAATGTAAGTCTGGGATAATAAGCAGGGGATCTCATAAGTTAAACCGATTATAAGCTGAATAAATCCAAATAAATCATATTAAGATATGTAGTATCATACCAAATTAACAGTGACTGGGCAATGAACTGAAGAGATGATGCAAAAAAAAGCACTAAATCAAAACCAAATTAAAGTTGTTTTTTTCTCAGTGTCCTAATAAGAAAACCTCATTATTCATTATTGTCAAATCAGGAACACTGTATGGTAAATAGCAGATTGTTTACAAAATACAGGGGAATAAGAAGAGACCTGATGATGAGTTTTGCTGAACTGAATAAACCTTTTTTAATCTAAAGTATCTGACATACAAAACTTGCTTGATTGTACAATTGAGTCCGTCATGAATATTACAATCTCAAAATAACAATTACTTAAATCATTCTAGTTTATCTTATCTTTCAGGCATCTAATGAAGATATCAAATAAAGTAAAATATTTGTATTTATTTGGTACTGTAATGAAATTCTAGCAGATCATCTAATATGATTTTCTGAGAAAAAATGGGGAAAAAAAATCCTTACCACTGATTATAAAGACTGGAAAATAGTGCGATATTAAAAATGTCCATCTGTGAAATATGGAAGTAAGGCCTCAGACCAATAAGACATTAACCGCAGGAGGCATACTCCATATGGAGAAAATAAATAAAAAATGGAAATAATTGTGGAAAAAAAATCACTGAGTCCATTTAGAGGCCCTGCGCTCTGCAGTGCTCACACTCTAAGACTATTTAGCCTAGCTCTGCAGACAGTAATTCATGAGAGTAATTAGACCGTTTTAAGCAGACCTGGGACCTGTGGGGACGGAGAGATGTGGGTCAAAGTGGTTAGCCAGGCCGGTGTGAGAGAGCGGTTAGGGCGGACGAGGATGGGGGGCCACTCCCAGAAGAGCTCTAACTGAGTGTGGGCCCCCTCCGATTTTCAGGGGCTGCAGTATGGATTCTGGGTCAGAGCCAGTACAGAACCACTTCTACAAAAAAAAAAAAAACCTGGGCATTGTTATACACATCTTTGACCTCCTGTACGCTTGCTTTGCGGTGGGATGACCATGACAGCAGATTATTCCCAGGCTAACAGTGAGTTCTATTGTGTTTGGGACAAACACATATTTTTTCTTAATTTGGCTCTGTACTCCACAATTTTTGATCTGTAATCAAACAATTCTCATGCGGTTGAAGTGCAGACTGTCAGCATTTATTAAAGGCTATTTACAGTACAGGCCAAAAGTTTTTTTTTTTTTGTAAACTAAAAAACAAAAAACCTTAGTTAGAGAAGAATTCAGTTAATATATTTGTATTTATTGAGTATAAACCAAAGTATAAATGTTTTTTTCAACTTCTACTGACAATACCACAAAAAGATGAGTTTTACTTAAAAATAATCTTAGACACGGTTCATTTACATAACATTAACATGGTCCCAAACATTATTGTGCACTGAAATGGCGGCAGTGTATAGAAAGTGCTGTAATTTCTACTGTACACAGTGAAAACAAAGTGTATAAAATACCCTTAAATAAAAGCTGAGAATGTACTCTTTAACCACCAATTATTTTTGATGACAAATCTAAAATTATGGTGTACAGAGCCAAATCAAGAAAAAAATATGTCTTTGTCCCAAACATTACAGAGCTAACTGTATGTGTGATATACTTTATTCATGTGAAACTAACTGTGAGGTTGGGCACCGTGCATTGTGGCAGTAGTGTTTCCAACTTGGCCCTCATCTGCCAAATTGGCTGAATTTCACTGTTTTTGTTTCATTGGCTCAAGAACTGAAAAAACAACTCGAATGTTGAATGTTTTTTCTGCTATTTTCCCCCCTAAATAGTAAAAATACAATTGGACAGCTTCATGATATGTTTTCTTAGATTCTTGTTTAAAGAGCAATGTTGACAGTTTTGTCTTTTTGGTGTTGTTGGTTTATTTGGCCTTGTAATATTAGCAAATTTAACAGACACATTACATCACTTTGTAATAATAAAATCAGCTGGCCTTTACCAGTCCTGCGTTTTCTCATTGCTTTGTACTGTAAAGAAAAGACATGTAAAAATGTGAAGTTTTCGTGAAGGTTAAAAGCAAGTGGGATTGACACGGGTGAGCAGAGGCCTCCGCTTTGATTCTCACATAAATCCCAGTTTTCTCTCAAGGATCTCGGTTCATTCGCCCACTCGTCAGGCGGGGTTACGAGCAACATTTACCAGGAGAACGGAATCTGTGTCTTCACCTGAGGCATT
This sequence comes from Anguilla anguilla, assembly GCF_013347855.1. NCBI lineage: Eukaryota > Metazoa > Chordata > Actinopteri > Anguilliformes > Anguillidae > Anguilla > Anguilla anguilla. The sequence continues at coordinate 9,984,580 of NC_049207.1, forward strand.
TTGGCAAAATCTGACAAAAGAGACAAAGATAAAATAGTCTGGTGCAGCATGGCATGTCTCCCATCTCACAAATGATCAGGTTTCTGAAGGACGTCATGTCAGCTCAAGGATGTAACCGTGGCGATAACTGTGTTTGTGTAGTCTTCTTTATACTCAAATTATCTAATGGGAACCTGGCATCTCTTATTTGATCATCATTCCTGGCAGGACCAGACAGCACAGCTCCATATTGGTCGAGGCAAGGATGGGTGTGTGCACAGAAAAATATTCAGTGTTAAATCAACTCTTACAGAGTACATATGCTCCCTATTGGACTCATATGTACTGAATCGCCACTGGACATTTTACTGTGTAGTACAAGTTATCATTAGGTGTTAGAGCTGGGGTAAGTTAATGTAAGGGCAAGGAGGAAATTTGAGGTTAAGAGGTTGAAGAAATACCCCTATTGACCTTGTTGAGAAAGAGAACACTTGTCTTGACTGGCTGTAACAATGCATGTTACGAAACCTTCATAATGTATTAACCTTCATAATGTATTAACCTTCATAATGTATTAAAACCCAACTGTCAAGTGTTCTCATTATACAGCATATTGTATATTGTTGATGCATTATGGAGACAGACATGGAACTGCACTTCACAGTATAAATACCTAATCTTTTTTCTTATTTTTTATTTATTCAATTACATTTTTTATCCCCAGAAATTATGTGGTTTGGCTTACATATAGTGTCATTTACTGTTCATCCAGAGGGCTGAAAGAAAAGCCAACGCAGACAGCAAATGGACCTATAACTGTCTTGAAGCAATACGGGCTATTCAAACTGGAATTAAAACACGTGTCTGGGAATGATATGATTCATACTGAGAGGTGATTCAGAATCCCATCATATTCTCACCCGGACCTTGTGCTCAGGCGAACAGTGCACTCAATGAACATATGCAGTGTGTAGGCAGTCTGAATATATGGTTCCAAGTAATTTTCACAAATTGAAAACCGTATATAGGAGGGCTGAGTAATTAAAGGCAGAACATGTTGCAGCAGTCACAGCTATATTAGTTCTGTCATATGATAATGATGATTTATTCTTCTTCTTCTTGTTCTTCTACTTATTATTATTATTATTATTATTATTATGGGATAAAGCACCACAGGTGAATGGGAACCCTACTGTTATTGTTCAGATCTTTTCTTTTCCTTTCTCCATCTCCACTTTGGAAAAAAAAAAGACTGCAAAAAACAAGCAGTTCACAAAAAAAAAAAAAAAAACCCCACAATGCTGAATTTGATATTTACCAAAGTCGTTCAGGCTAAGCCCCTCTCTGATGGGCGAAACAGCGCTCCCGGGAGCCAGCAAATTTTGTGGCCTGCGATTTCGGCTCCGTAGCTGCAACAGCGCGCTGCTCTGTGCTCTCCACATCATTTAGAAGCCGGGTGTGTGGGTCGTGACATCGTGCCTTCCGGCGAGGGGGCTGGTAGTAGTGCCAGTCGAATGCCTCTGAGGGGCTCGTGGGTAATCCGCACTGACCTTTTCACAATCAGTCAGCCGGCCTCTCTCCCGGAGAGCGATTGTCAAACAAGAGGTGGATGATTTTCAATTCCAAAAAGCCATTAGACAAGCCCAGTTTGGCATGGATGGTCGCAGAGACAATTGTTTTTTTTGTTTTTTTTTTTAGGATATTAGGGAGGGATTCAATCTACTGTAGCTGCTGTTGAGGCCTGTCCTTAACTCTGAGCGGCCATTTTAAGATGTAGGTATCCAATGACCTCAAATTATTAGGCCAATGGTTACTTAGGGAATCTAAATACTGAAATCGTGCATGTACTTGCTTAAAATAATTATGGAACTTTAAAAACATTAAGAACCATGATGCTTACATTGAATGGTCTCCCACTGATGAGGTGACAGCAGGCAATCTTATTTACCAATATGTGGGGCACAATCCCTGAGGCTTGCCCCAGGTAAAGCCAGCCCCATTACCAGTAATGCTAGAGCTCATCCAGAAATATAATTTACACCGGTCACATTTGCCCTTGGATTTCGGGTACAGGCACCAGTAAATTCATCCAAACCTATTCAGACATACTATGCCTAGCTCTGACAATTTTTTTTTTTTTTTAGAACAGGACAGTTTAAAATGTAATGATATGCACATGAACTGAGTTAAGAACTCTGACTTTAAATAACATTCTGATGAATTAACATGTTATAAAGACAGTGAGTGCTCTGTCCAGCTGGTGGGTCTAACCAAACGGGATCGCGTTTATGATGAGCGTTTACTTCGTCTTTCGCTCTCTGGGTCCGCGTGTGCTGCGGAAGCTGAACGCGCTTCAGCGAGCGACTCCTGAATAAACAGATTCTTTATTTTCAGCCACAATGAGAGCCTGCAGAGATCTGCCAACCTATTTACATTGCGTGGACAAATTACCACCTGGGCTTGTCGACACGGGCCTGGGGGACTGGGGGAACCGGTGAGCGACTCCAGAAAGCTCTCCGTTATTAATGAGGGAAATGAAGCTAATTGAGTGCAGAATGCAGATGTGCGACCCAGGGAGTTTTCAGCCAGCAGTCCTAACCCCCCCTCCCCCCCCCCCGCCGTCTCTGCGCGGACCGACTCCGGTCCGGTCACCTGACCTCGGCAGCTGTGCTCGCGTGCGTCGCGGTGTCGCTCGGGCAAGTGATGCTCCCCCTACCCAACATCTGCCCCACCAGCCCCCTCGGGTGTACCAGCGCTGCCGACGGCTGCCCGAGTTCAGCCCCGATCCTGAGTCACAGGAGTCAAACGCTCCGACCCCGTCAGAGCCAGACGCTATTGGCCTGTCGGAGAGCCACGCCATTGGTCTGTCAGAGAGCCAGACACTATTGGCCTGTCAGAGAGCCACGCTATTGGTCTGTCAGAGAGCCAGACACTATCAGCCTGCTACAGAGTCAGACACTATCCAACTGCTATAGAGTCAGACACTATTAGACGATTATAGAGTCAGACCTTATCAAACTGATATAGAGTCAGACGCTTTCACTCTGTTGGACAGGCAGATACTTTTGACCTGGCTGAGGGTCAGACACTAAAACTATTTTACGGAGTCAAACGCTATTGTTTAGTCAGAGTGATAATGCAGTCTGCAACACAAATACTGACATCGTCCTGTTAGAGTCAGACAGCATCATCTTATCAGAGAACCATAAAATGAAAGTGAAATGTTCTTGTATAAGAGAGAAATTCTGTGCTTACAAAGCAACAGTGATCACAATTTTTTATGTGATACAAGCTTGTAAATATATGGAGAATATCAAAGCAAACACAGAAATACTTAGATGCAATCAATGCATTGTGAAAGAGATAAACGACTGACCACCGAAGAATGACATTTTTTCATTTTAAAACACACCACCGATTAGATTAAAGTGAATATTATATTATATCAGTTGTAGAAATTGAAGTTCCAAGAACTTAATCAAATTATGTTCCCTGAGCTTTGGAATAATCATATCAATCTAGTTGCTATGCATGCATCCACGCTTTCATTGTGTTCAATTAGAGGGAACAGATAGCCTGCTGGATGCTTAACGGTAGGTTCATTTCTGCAATACACATGCGCTATTACTTTTAAAGCCAGGACAAAATATTGGCATAGTGCAGGACGCCATTTAATCAATTTAAACGAGCCAGCGCTAAACCTTGAGCCCATCCTGCGCACTTTCCCTGCTTTGACGGATTGCAACCAGAGAGTTTCGGTATACAGCCCGTGCCATACATCACTATTTGCAACTTAACTTCTCCTCTAATAGAGCGCAGTAATTACTTTTTTGGAGCATTCCTCATGCCACGCGAGAGGTGAACTTTATTAATATGCAAAATATGCTAAAGTGCTAATCCGCCCCATGACGCCACGGTGGAGATTATAAAGCGCAATAATTAAACAGCGCGGCAAACAGGGTCCGGGGCGGAACCGCTGCTCCCCACAAGAGCGGAACACCTCGCCCAACCGGGAGAACCACCACTCCCCCCGGAACAGGCATTCTGTGGAGGAATAATTAAGAAGAAGAAGAAGAAGAAAAAAAACACTTCACCCCTTTCAGACAGGCTTAAAATGTATTATTTAACTCGCATTTATTTCGTTTTAATCACACTGTAAAATGTTTCACCTTAGTTTAATCAGGCAGGTCGAGTTCAGGGAGGAACTGGGAAATCAAAGTGGGTAGGGAACGCAAGGCTTTGTGTATCCAATCAGATTTAGGGAGAAGATTACCTGGCCAGCAGTAGCAAGTAAGTTTTTTTAGGAATGGACCTGGACACCAGGTTTAACACCCTTTCTCCTTTGAAAAGTACTACAGAGTTTTTATTGTCTACAGTGTGTCAGGAACTCAGTTTAGCATTTTAGCCCAAGTTTGCCTCCGCCTACAGGACAATGCCCCGCCTCCGAGCTGGGGCACTGGAAACACTGTAATTTAGTCCAGAGGGAAGAGTCCCACCTACTGGCTTACCTACACCACTTCCAGCAGCAAATTATTCCTCCCAGGTGGCCTTCAACCCTAGTGCTAACCAAGAGCAGCCCTGCTTTCCAATTACAAAATTTCCCATATCAATTTCAGTCCTCTCTGCTTCAATTGGTGCAAATGCCACGGACAATATTTATCAATGCAAAACAATCTGAACTGAGAGCCTGCGGTCTTATCAAAGATTTATAATTGGAGAACCTCATCTCAATGGGTTGCTCACACAAATTAATAAATGAAAGGACAAATTAAAGAGATTAAAAACAGGTTGCTGCAGTCACAGCGAAGGCTTGATTTTATAAAACACATCTCCTTGTTGTGATAGCATTTCTAATTATATTATTAATATTATAATACAGGAAAGGCTGTCCTATTTTTAACAGGGGCTCTGATTTTGATTTGGAAAGGCATTTTTACTGAATGTGGTCACAAACCATGCCTGAGAGAAAGCATGTTAGCACTGTTCAGCTAAAGTTTACAGCATAAATACAGAAAAGCTGGATATTGTTACCGCAATACAACATCAAACATAACATTTTATTTGACCAACGCAAAGAGAGTAAGAGAGAAAGAGACAGTCTCATAAAGAAGAGCGTGGATATGAACCGCTGATCGATATTTGCTGAGAATGGCGGGCATGAAGACGCCCAACAACATCACTATTAGCGCTAATAAAAATCTCTGAGCCTGTCACGCAACCAGGGAGATATAAAACCCTTCCAGCCGTGCATAGTCTAGACAACAGCTTTGCGCTAGTTGGAAGGCCCGGACAGAGAGAAGCCCCTGAAATATATTTAGCCAGCCCCCTAAACAGGCCTGTGCTACAGTACAAACCTCACTGGGTCCTTCAGCGACGGATCGGGACTAGATCACGCCGCTCGAACGTTCAAGGCATTCGTGCGTGTGGCTCGTTAGTACCGTGGAAGGTGAAGCCTGACCATGAGGGGTTTCTGTGTGTAATCCTGGGTGTACTATTTTATTTGTTATTATTTTATAGACTGTCTATCTGTCTGTTTCTCCCAGAGTCCCTCATCCCTTGCCCAAAGGGAGAGATACTGTAGATGAAAGCTTGAGTACAGAACAATATAATATAATATCAAATTAGAGGATCACAGTGCCTGGCCACGACTCACGGAATCTTGAATGTGTCCCCCTTCGCGAAATAACACTCTAAAGATAGGATTCAATACTTTCCACTTCCGCACATCGGGACATAGGGACACATTGATAGTATTTTTAAGCAGTAAGGCTGTATATAAAAACAAACTAAGAAAAGTCTAAAGAAGTAAGACGTTGCAATAAACAATTCTATTTCGGATGACAGAAACTCATCTAGAATATATGTTCTGTTCTTCGAGTGGCTGAGAAATTTACAATTTTATTAACCGATATCGCTGTCTTGAAGAGGCTGATCTGATACCCGCCACCTTCTCTTCATTTCAAACATATAAAAAGTGCAAAAAAAAAAGAAATTCCATTTCGTGTTTTTTCCACCCCCTCTTTCTCTTTTCTTGAGGCGTGTAATTGGGGGAGTGTTATTAATGATATTTGATACAGACAGTTCTGTAATGTGGACTCGGAAGTGATTTCCCCCACCACTGATAGTGGGAGATAGCCTTTTCATTATTCCCGACATCGTCCTGACAACACAGACACGCAGAGGCGCTGGTGACCTTGCCGACGGGAGTCCTGTATTAAACACTAATGAGGATGACTTTGGGAGAGCGTCTCTGCGCTGGAGAGAGGGGAAGTGTGTGTGTGTGTGTGTGTGTGTGCGTGACAGAGAGAGCACTGTGAGACCCAACCTCCTTTGGTACAGAGACTAAAAATAAACCAGGTCAAAATACTGTCGTTTACCGAGTGCAAAGTTGGGTAAAGACTTGCGCACTGTACTATCATCAGTGTGTATACCCTGTATTTATCTGTGGGCATGTGTTTGTTGTCTTCTCTTCAGTTAACTATCCAGTGTACAAATTAGATTGGGAGAGTGGCAAATTGACTATAACTTGATTGCTGGCAAATTGTACATGTAAAACAAAGGATAGCGGTTTCCAACAAATTATTCTCTCTGAAATCTACTCGTGACTAAATATAATAAAGGGGGGAGACCCATATTATCAGATTGTGTTGACATCCAACCAGTTTGTCTGTGTTCTCATCCAGGAGTTCACCTCCTGTTTTTCTCCTTATGGTATCTACTCGTTTTTTTATTTTTACTATAAAAAAATGACATCATTACCAAAATAATTATGCAGATATGTGATGCAGGAAGTACGATTTTCAATATGATTCAATTCACTTTTATCCGTAGGAAGCTTGATTGACTTTGGGGGGCTGGGGGGGGTGGGGGGTGGGGGGGGGGGCTGAAAGTGAAGGAAGGGAATGGGTCGTTTTCTCTCTCTCAAGGCGTTAGATTTGCATGACATCTGCATTCCATTAATGCAAACTGCCATCTGCGGCGGGGACCAGGGGTTTGGGCGGCGCGGTTGGGTTCACACTCGAGCGACTCGCTTCACTCACGGCCGCCTGACGGAGGTAGAGAGACTGCGAGCTCCCCCGGGGCGCGCGGGAGTGGGTGACGGCGTGACAGGTGGATTTATTTTTTATTTTTTTATTTATTTTTTTTAAAGTTGCGTACGTATAAACAATCAAAACTTTTCAGAATCTCGGCGGGATTCACGGGCGGTGCGCGTCTGATTGAAACCGCCGCGTTTTTTGTGTCTTATCGTTGAGAGCCGCGGCGTCGCGAGCTCGGCACCGTGCCAAGCAGATGTTGCGCGGGAAGTGCGAGACGGCGCCGCGGCTGTCTGTGGCGGCGTCGCTGCTTCCTCTGGCGCGGGGGTTCCGCCTTGCTGCGGAGCACCTCGGTCTCGCAGGCTGGCCCCCGTTCTCCGTGACTTCTACGGCGCTGGCCGATTTGTGAATAATGCGGTTCGTTTTCTGTTAAGCGCTTTGACGAGCTTTAATTGGCACTCTGGCTCTTTAGGAAACGGTGGGGTTGGAATAGATTTTGAACGTTGACTCCTCTGGCTGAAAACGAAGTCCAGACTCACGGTTTGGACCACGATGGCCTTGTCAGTCTCCTCGTCGGAGAAATCAATCCCAGTGGACGTTAGCGTTACTTTTAACGAGTAGCCTCTGGAGGAATTGATTTTTTTTTTTGACAAGTGAATGCACATTTATTTTTTGTTTTTGACTAGTTTTGAACACTTTCTGTTTCAGTTATTTCATTTGAATATTTTAAGACATTAGTAAAAAATTAGTCTTCGAATGTATTTGCCATATGAATAATCGACATTAGTTATTAGGGATATTTTTAACTTGTAGCTGTCTTTGTTAGCATGTTTTGTTCTGATCTTATGTTGGGAGGCTGGTTTGAGGAATGCGAGCAATAAGGTACAGGAGAGGAGCAGTGACACTGTGCTGGGGGTCGTCATGGTATCAGGTGGTAAACAGACAAGGCAACACAGTAACGGTCTTGGCTTACTGCCGTTTGTTCCCCCCCTAGGGGTGCGAGGAGCACAAAACAAAGAAAAGGGGGCCATAAAATAAACAATTTACAAACCACAACAAAGGGCGCCGCTTTCCGAATGATGAAAACAAAACAAAACAAAACAAAGCAAAACAACAAAAAAAAACGGTTCAGAGGGCCGGTGAGGAGAGGCGCACAGCAGCTAGCCCCAGGGCTAAGGCGAAGGCCTTTATATACGACACCAATTTAAGCAACGGGCAGCAGCTGCTAGGACTGGAGATGAGCCGCAGCTGCTAGCCTGCCTGCGAGTGGGTTTGACGGCAGCGTCCGTGGTCCTGCAGCCCTCCCAGGTGGCGGGAGCACGGAAGCCGCTGATTGGACAGTGTCCCCCGGAACACTGGAGCATCTCTTGCTGCACCTGCACAGCGTTGCATTCACTCCCCATTAGCGCTGGGCTGGGGGGGGGGGGGGGGGGGGGGGGGGCATCAGTGATCCCACAGCTGAAACAAACACCCTCATCGACGGCTCCTTTAACCCTGGTAGGCTGGCACAGATGAGGGCCATGGTGGGAGAGGTTGTTGGGATACTTCTCCCTTTGGTGGACATAGCACTCTGGGTATGTCCACAGAAGGGGTTTTTGGAAGGGTGTGTGGATGTGGGAGGTGAGGAGGCCCCCTGCTGGAGCCACGGGTCAGGGTGGTGTGGTTGACAGGCACACTGACCCTCTATTTTACCCAAAATAAGTAATCCGAAGAGTAAACGGTTTCAAACTCAAATGGTTTTCAGCCCAGCCATTAGCAAAGCAACACGCTGTGGCCAATCAGAGAGGAGGTGTTGCCAAAAGGACAGTATCTGGGCAGTAAGCGCATAATGAGGCCCGGAGACTGGCCTTTTGCTGTTGAAACTCGGCGCAGTGACGGAGTCGGGGGTCAAGCTGTGGGGAAACGGACGGGTCAGGTTTCATAGCGCCGCGCGCAGACGCTTGACAGGACCCGGTCGATACCCGGGGACAGCGGGGGGGGGGGGAGTTGGCCAGGTCCTTTCTCTCCCTTCTCCCTGACAGACCTTTTCCACTGGATGTTCCTCCTGCAGTTTGCAGGGAGGAGAGACGGAGCGAGCAAACCGGGGGTCAGCTTAATTTGTGCGCCATCAAACGGAGGCGCTGTGACAGAGACGGAAGCGAGCTTCCGGGCCGCGGCTTTCATTCGCTCGAGTTCCCAGCAGAGAGCAAAAAAGACATTACCGCAACTATTGATAAACTCGGGAAATAAATGCTACCAAAAAAAAAGAGAGAAAGAAAATAAAACAAGTCACAAAGGCTGTTTAGGGAAGGCACTTAAAGTGAATTTGTGGAGGCTTAAAAGCAAGAGAAAACTTCCAACTTCCGACCACAGGAGAGGGAAAGAGAGAGAGAGGGACACAACCAATAAGATAAAAAATAAGATTAGTTTTCGAAAGCAAATCCCAAAGTGTTTGCTTCCTTCACAAAACCGGCAATCTTTTGCCGAGGTTTATTATGTTATAAGAATGAATCTTGTCCCTGAAAACACTGAATGGGGATGAAAAAGATGAACTAATTTCCCAGTTTCTCCATTAATGGAAGCGAGAATGACATCATGGGATTGTCGGTAACAGGGATACTGTTGCAATGTCCTATTCACCATTTACAATGGCACACGTACGGCATCTTTAACCAGAAATTTCAGGGGCGGGAAATGATCTCTTGTGTACACTGTTGTGCATACAAACAGTGGCTGTTTATCCTTCCGATTTTGCTTCATATTAAACTTTTGTGCAAACAGCCACGCGTCAAACATCATCATGGTAAGTTTGTTTGTTTTTTTCGTTTGTTTCTTTGTTGCTATAAATATGTTGCATTTGCGATATACTATACTGCGCAATTTCATTCACACAGTACTTCCCAATCTCATTCACACCAATAGCTAATTTTAGGTTTTGTTGAACATACACATTAACTTTTTTTTTTGTGCTAATGACACCCTTAAAAGGCAGGAACAATATGGGGTTTGCTGCAAAAGACACTGACTTGTACCATATGTAGCCACTGTTGGATGCAAAATGCATTTGATTTGTTCATCAATATTTATTCATTCATTTCATAGTCGGGTAAAGAACTATACAATCTGTTCACAATTTCTGGCTGAACAAACAGAAACAAAAAATGTCCAGAAATGTCATTCAAACAAAGCAATACAGTAGAACAGAATGTAGATTTATTGTTTTCAGAATGTATAATTCATTCATATTTTGTGAATTGCTCCAGCATTCCTCAAAAGATGGCAGAAGTCCAATAGTGCTTAATTTCCTGTGTTAGAGCCCCCGTCCCACCCCTTTATTTTAAAAATATAGCCCCGCTTCACCTTATAATTGCACTTATCATGCATAATTTGGAGAGAAATTAAGCCCTGTGTGGTTTTCTGCAGGTTTTTCCATTGGAATGATGCCACTTATTCTGCTGATAATGTAATAATAGACTAATTAAAGCTGTGTGTGTAATCAGTTTTTGTAACTTTAAGTTTTAGGAGCACCATACTTTGAAATATATCAGACGAATTGCCAGCACTAATACCCATTATCTGGCCTTTTTGTTTAGTAACCTGCCTGTCCCATAATCCTATAGCGAAGCAGGTGATTCACTGAACCAATACAGCACAAAGTGAGGACTGATTGTGTCTCTGTGTCTCGGTACGCCTCAAACAACTTTAGTATACACAGCAATCTGTGTTGCCTTCCTTTAGAGATGATAATCTATGTGATTACCTTTCAGTTCAGATGTCAATGTGGCTATCCAGGCAGGCACTGCATCTCTTATAAACAATCTTCAAACTTTACCAATTAATGCTTAGATGAGAAGTTGCCGGAACATTGAATGAATAACCTTCTGGTTCCCCCTATTTGGAGGGCAAACTTGGGGAACGGGCTTTCCCTCCTTTGTTCTGTCTCTGCATTCTATTGAGCGCGAGTCATGTGGATTAGTTGCGCTAGATGTGCTGAAGTTATTTCCATATGCTTCTACTTAGCTTTGTCTGTTCAGGGAGCAGAGTTGTTTTGAAAGCAGATGAAATGCAGATTAATTTTGTTGTTGTTTCTGTAAATCACTGCGACACGGCTCAGCATTGTTATGAAGGCATCTTCTGCACATCACAGGATCCAGAAAGCGAAGGTTTGATGGAGTACATCACGATTTAAGGCTCAGAGAATTTCCACGGAGCGGAGGTGCCACAGTGCTATTTTCACTGCCACTGTCGAGGCGGCCATTTTCCACACAGCTGTGACAGCACATCAATCAAGGGATTCATTAAAAAATCAGGGTGAGCTGTCAGAGAGCGAAAGACCAGACACTTCAGAGTAGGGCGAGCAAGGCAGGATTCCAGCAAAAGACCACAAGTGTCTAGACCAGGAATGGGGAAGAAGGATTGTGTCTGTTTCTGGGGTTGAATCCAACTGCTGAATTATTTAATAAGCCCAGTCTCTTTTTTTTTTGTTTTTTTTGTTATCTCACCTTTTAGCTGAACGGTGAGTTACATAACATAATAAACGGTTTCCTAAAATGCTACCTCATTGACAATACGTAACGTTATTTACATTTAGCTCCAGATCAAAGCGAGAATAAATAACGCCACAAATAATATCAGTCTTCTTTAGAGGTTCAAGAAGGCTTTCAGACGCAGTACGTCTATTTCTGAAAAGTGAAGTATTTTTTTCTGAATTGAGTGTAAGAGGCTGTGAACAGCGAATGCCTCGTCGTGCGTGGACTCCCACGCTTGGGCACCTCGCCGTATTGAGTGAGAGATGCACAGATTAAAGGTGCCAGGCGATTGACTGCGTGACGCTCCGCCCCCTGTTTGTCCCTCAGGCCCCGGGGCTGGATTTAGCCAATCGCTTCACACCCTTGGGCAGGGGCAGCTTTATCAGCTGAAGGTGAGCGATGACAGTTGTGACAAATGTCTTGTGTAACAATCCAGATAAAGCTCCCTTTTTTTTTTTTTGTCTTTTTCCGTTCTGTCTCCCACTCTTCATCTTTATAACCCTCTTTCTATCTATTTTTTTTCTATCCATTGTTCCCCCACTCTAAAAAAAAAAAGCTATCATGGTAATTAATACATGAAGATTTCTATTCAGCACCACAGTTCACTCGTGTATATAATAGATTCTCTGCCTCCGCCCATATTTCTTCATCTCAGCAGGTGAAGATGATCGATAGCAGGGCATTTCCAAATGTGTACAGCAGGCTGATATGCATTTAAATGGGCCCTTGTTGTGTTTCAATGTATAATAATAATCAGTATGCAGATTTGATGTCTTTTACTGAGGTGGCGTGCTTTACATCAATCAAAAATAAATGCTCTGACTCCTCCCTTATTTCCCAATTTCAGAGCGCGAGGAGGATTGATAGCAGGGAATTGGAAATTATTAATAATATGCTAATATGTGTTGAAAGGGGCCCACGTTATGTTCGAATCAATATCACAGAGGTTTTCTTATTCATTTGCATCTACACTAATTGATTTAATGAATCTCAGATCTACTCATATAGTACTTACACACACAAACACACACACATACACACACAAATTAAATAAAATAAGTAATCGATTCCATTCATCACCAGTTCACTCGGGGTTATTAAAGAGTGTACTGACAACAGGGAAAGATCTCACAGCTTAGGGATACTTCCAGAAATTAGAGTTACATTAAATAATACGGGTAAGAGATGTAAAAATCAAAGGTGCAACTAGCTGTAAAAAGCCAGGATCCAGATTATCAGCCTCCCAAAGATTTTTTAAATGTCTACAGCTGGCATTGCATCCAGAACTTCCTCTTCTGTAAAATGCCTAAAGGAAAATGAGCAGTTTCCAGTTTCCAGCTACTGGACAATTTGATGAGGCAGGAAGGCTTATGCTATGATCAGACTCCTGTAACGTGTTAGGATTGTCAAATAAGTGACCCACAGAGGCTATTAAAATCTTCAGAAATTCCCCTTTTGTCCATAATTACATCTGATATAGACCTAATTTGTTGAGGGATTGAGGACACAGAATTCTGTTTCAAACTTTTAACTGTTTTCCAGAATTTATCTAAATTCCTACCACTATTAGATATAGATGAATTCTTATAAGGATATAAGAACAGCCATATTAAACATTTGGAAATAATGACATTTATTTAAAATGCAGGTAATAGCACCACATTACTGTGTGGCAAAATGAAGAGCATGAAATGAATGTCAAACTGTGATATATTAACAAAAAAAAAATTAACAAAGATATTACAAACGCAATTAAACAGCGTTATGATGCAGTGAAAATAACTGAAGAATGTGATGAGTTTGACCCCTACAGCAATTTGAATATGTGGCAAATTAGTGCATGAAGGAAACAGCTAATGTATGAAATTTGGCTTTACCAGGGGGAATGATCCCATTGAATTGTCCCTTTTGAATATGTTTAAATAAGACTGTGGTTTGAAAAAACAAAGACAATATTTCAAAATCGTGCTTACATTGTAATTGTGAATGCTTAATATTTAGATAACAAATTAGTGATATCTATAGCTGAAGTAATACAGTACTTAAAAAACAAGAATATTCACTCTTCCACATGACATTTGTTTGTGTTTGTGTGTGTGTGTGCGTGTGCGTGTGTGTGTTTTAAAGAGATTACTGTGGGTGACCACTATTCAAAATTCAAACAGCCCACCCTGAGAGGTCCATTAATAATAAATTCCCGGAGTTGATGGAAGCATGAATCAGACTGGATATCAAAGAAAGGTCATGGAGGAAATGTTAAATACGGAAGCTGTAGTTCCTGTTTGCTTTGTGGCTTGTCTTTGCTGTGGGAACTCAAGTCTATCTTAAACTCTCTTCTTTAGAATCAGAAATGTCCTTGCATTGACATATTGTTTCCTTTATGGAATATCTCTAATATTAATTTCATATATTTGATTTGTTTGTAAATACTTTTCTCTCTCTCTCTCTCTCTCTCTCTCTCTCTCGTTCTCCCTCTCTCATGCTCTCTCTCTCTCTCTCTCTCGTTCTCCCTCTCTCATTCTCTCTCTCTCTCTGTCTCTCTCTCGTTGAGAAGGCAGCTTACTGTCTGTCCCTCTCACGCATCCTCTCTCGTAGAAAATGGCGCTTACTTTACTTTCTCTCTGTCTCTCTCTGCGACAGACACAAACTTTTTAACATTTCTATTCCTCAGGTGTTTTTTTTCCCTCGTTTAATAACAGCCCTGAGGGGGTCAGCCATCGATTTGCAGAAGTGTGTGGCACCCAAATGTGCAAGCCAGACGCTAATTGCTGTTCTGAAAATAAACAAATCATTTAGAATTCCGTTTAAGCAGAGAATACATTAATCAAACCAAGCGAACGAAAAATAGCGTGGATCCATCAAACCAAACAAAAACAAATCACAGCACATCCTGTTATCCAAATAATTATAGAAAACGTTATGTGTTGATGTACATTAAGTACGTAACATAATCTTCTATCAATCTTGGTTGAAAACTCAGTTACATGTAAAGCTTGACAAGGATTCCTGCCACTGCAATGCAGCTGCCACACACGGGTAATGCACAGCACGTACACATGAGGATAAAAAAACCTTTCATATTAATACTGAGCAGCACAAACAGATAAGCACTGTAGACAGCCTATCTGCCATTCTAGAAGCCATTATGGTTCGCTCTGAATGTCCCCCTGCGCTTTCTCAGATGGGACCCCTGTTTCTGGGGCTGTGGGGCTCCTGGTTGCCATGTGAACGGGTGCCTGACCCTTGCTCTGGCCCCCTCTGCCTCTGAGCACATCACTTCTGTCACTGTGAGGTCAGCTGATGGCGGGCCAACTGGCACTGGCCAGGCCCTGCCCTGCTGCCAATAGGAACAGAACCAACAGGAAGCACACAGCCTTTTGAAAGGCACACACAGAGTAAAATCTTCGGTATTGAGTCAACTTTTACAGAGTACATATGAGGTCCCCACTGGACTCAAATGTACTCTGTTAGAGTTGACCGAACACTGGACATGTTACCGAAACTAGTTGTCGGGTAAAAAGCTATGGTCACCGTAGACCGGTCGCTAATCCACTTTTAGGCGTGTGCGATGATGGAGGCACTGCCCAGATCACGCCAGTGGACTGCTCACGGTGGCATATGCTTCTGTCACACGTCACGCTCCAGATCACGTAGCCATGCCATATGCTGCGTAGCGCGCGGTGCCGGGCCTGCCAAGCCAAGCCGCAGCACCGTTCTCGTGGAAATCGATGTGAGGGTAACCGACGTCGAGGGTTCTTTTGATCAGCGTGACGGGGAAACGGATGCGATGGGGCCTGGGGGGGGGGGGGGGCGGTCTCCGGAGAGACGGGCAGACCCGGGCGGCAGACGGCCGAAGCCGTGCACAGGTGCGATATTGATCCGCGGGGACTGATCTCCAGGTGTTTCGGTTTAGAAGTGGAGATGAACGCGTCTGAACCCCCCGATGGAGGCGGTGCTGCCCGAGGCACTGGGTCACTGGGGGAAACGGGCGCCTGAGAGCTTTCTGACTGCTCGCTTGCTGCCCATTCACAGTCCAATCAGATGTTTCAGAACACCTGTCAATATGATGTGCACTGCAATTCGGTGGCCGTCATCCCTTAAAGCAACAAATATACCACTTCGAGAAATGAGTAACAACAGAAGAAAATATAAACTATTTTTGTCCCTGTTTTTGTGTTTCATTCACCTAACAAAGTTCATAGCCAGGAAGAAATTCATTTTAAACCTTTGAGCAACTCTTGGATCATGGAATGAACAGAGCAAGTTCGGTCAGAAACAAAAACTCCCCAAGTAAGCTTGCTAGCCAACATGCCATCTTCCTTGCCCTGCTGTTGTCCATAAGAGACCATAGGTGATTCAGTTGAGCTAATCAGCTTTTCCGGACAAGAATGCGGATGCACAGAAATATCCTTCAGATGAAGAAAATATTTTTCCCCTGAATAAGGATTCACATTTTCCTGAGTAGATGAGCTCCTGTGCTCCATCTGTGGTTACCTTGAATGGTGCAGGAGAAAGTGCTCCTGTCTTCTAAGCCACAGTCTAATGTATGATGATGTCCACTCACCATCTCTGGCCCCATCTTTTAAACCCATTGCTCCAGGTTTAAAAAATAGTCCTTTTTTGTCATATCTTCATGTTCGCTTTTTAAATGATGCCGCATGCCACAATACTTTTGAAAGATTTTTTAAAAATAATCTCCATCTTAGCTGGGGAAGAGCAGAGAGAAAGCCACTGAAGCCATGGCGAAGACCTATGGGAAAAAAACAGTTTAGCATATGCTACTGCATATACTGATATTGACTGAAAACTTCTAAGGGCGAGACTACCCAACTTTTTCCAGAATGTCTCATACAGATGTGTGTCGCAGGCTCCGTTTATAGTATTTGTATGCAGTTGGCATCCTTTATATTTTGTCTTAAAGTCAGTCCCCCGTGGATTAACATTATTTCATAAACGTGCCTTTTCCTGGGCTACATTTTCATTTCGCTCAGTCGATTTTATTATACTATTTAACTACATCTACTCTCATGTCCCAGCTGTCCTCCAACTCCAAATACAGCCTTCAGGTTTAATATACTCGGGTATTAATGGGTTCATCTAAAATGTATCTCCATTAATAAGCTTATTTATTTTTACATAAATGATCTAGCTAAATTGTAAGAAACAGTATTTGTTTTGAAACTCAGCTTTGTCCTCCTTAACAGGAGGTTATTGTGGTCCTTTCATCTAAGATCCATAGGAGTACTACCATTTAGTTGCTTGGCAGTCTGAAGTATTTCACAGATTTTCCAAAAATGGCCTTCTCTCTGCATGGGGTCTACCAATTATTAATTTTTTTAGTCAGTCAGTCAGTCAGTCAGTCAGTCTGTCAGTTAGTTGGCAGTTCAACTTGCTATCCAGAATAAATTATCAAGCTAAATTTAATCTGTTGTCCCTGGGCAGGTGGCATTAAAAACCAGAATGCATGCTGACAACACTACAGTGATTAATACAATAAACATCTCAAACATAAACATCCTACATCATGATTATGCATAGTCCTCATAGTTGCTCAGTGTTCTCATGATTGATTTGTTTTCAGCCATGTTTTGGCATCACCTTTGCACGGTGCTGCATTCCAAATATTTGTTGCTCTGATCGAAGAGGCTGGTCATTTTTTCCAAGTTACCTGACACATCAACAAGTATACGCAAGGCAGAAAAAGTTTAAGTCTAGTTAAAATTCATACTTTTTTAATATGTTACAGAACAGATAATTAGATGTTTTTTCGACAAGAAGTTTTGCAGATTTTGTTTATATAGACTATGTAATGGCTTAAGGTTGGTGATGCAATATAGTAAGTGTGACAAAATCATAGAATTCATGTATAACTCGATAATCCAATGTAGAGTTGTCTACCGCACACCAGGAGAAACAGAAATGAATTATTCTTCTATTGATTCATCTTTATTATAATTCACCAAAAAGAGTCTATTTCTTGTACATTATAATAAAGATGAATCAATAGAAGAATAATTCATTTCTGCTCCTCTTTGTGTGCGGTGCAGAACTCTACATTGGGTAATGAGATTTGAGTTCCTGCCATTGCCAACACCTCAGAGGATATATATACCCATATGTAGCTGTGCGCAAAATTGCCACACATCTGATCTCTTAATGTAGAACTTACCAATCGATTTAAGATAAATATAAAATTTAGTATTTCACTTTGACATTAAAAGACAGTAAATACTTTTAATTTAATTTTAAATTATATAAATGATATTCAAGATATTTTAAATGACTGGAATATTTTCACCCTTTTTTTATCTGTGACTGATATGCTTCCTTCATCTTCGTAAGGCTGAGATGCCCACTTATGCAGACTTACTTACCTTGAGAGCAAGGCAAGACTGTGTGAGCCAATCTACATTCGGGTGATTGAAAATATCTATTTATGAGCAACCTATTGTATGGTCTTACCATGCACATACTACTACTACTACTATTAAATAATAAATACAACTACGTAGTACTGTAGGTGTTTATGCACTAGTCATATTTGGATAATGTAATAAATGTGTGCTGAACACAATGTTTATTAAAGGCATTGGGCAGAATGGCAGATACCATGTTTAGGTTTGGCATTACAGAACTACATTTTCTCTACCTTTTGCAAGTGGTGTGGTGATTTAACCAGAGAATAGACTTTCCGCTTTTACTGAGAGCAGTCTATCCCTGGCGGAGAACACCGCGGTTGCAATCAGATAGCTCTCATTGTCTGGCAGTGTCCTGGACCAGAGCCTAACAAGCACTATAGAGAGAACCCAGAATGTTCATTATACATTTCAATTGGCACACAATTCACTGAGATTCGATAGCAACGTGGTAGAGGTATTTATGGTTTTTGGAATCAAGGGACCCTGGCCATTTATTGGCATATTCTCTTATTATGAGCGAGCACAATTCCCATTCTTTGAACTGGACTCTGGGATTTAGAATTTTATCAGCTCAGCTGTCATTTCTGAATGAGCCTCGTTTTCGATGTGAAATAATCCCCCTGAAAATATAATTACATCTCCCATGGCACCAAAACCTGTGGAGTACACACTCAACACACGCTTTATTAAACTGGAACACACAGACTCAAAAATATGGCATAATTACAGGTAAAAAGCATTAAGAATGACTGATCTAGCTCATTGGATAAAATAAATCAACCGCTGTTGATACAGTTGCCTGTACGAAGGTTAATGGTCCATATCTGTGAGAGATTAACGGTAGTTCTGTATGTGATGTATGTGTCTATTTCGGTTGTCTGTCTTTTCTCTGTATGAAGATATGGGGAGCAGTCATTCTGTCCCACACGCATGGTTGAGGGTTCAGTGGAAAGAGCAAGGGGGAGAGAGAGAGAGGGAGAGAGAGAGAGAGAGAGATTGCAGCTCCTTCACAGAATGCTGGTTCTGTAGGAAGGAGATTTCTCCTGCCAGCCTGCACTGACACTGATATGTCACACAGCACAGAAACGGCATTCTCACTGTCAGAGGGGAAGAATGAAGTGATAAACCCACCAAGCAGTGGATTACACTGACTGGCCATGATTTAGTCAATTACGACCCACAGCTGAATGATAAGACATCCAGGTGCAGGTCTGCCTGACTCAAAGTCCTCACAGCTTCCACAAAAATGGTGGCACCTGTGTCTGATCGTGTTTGTTTGTCATGTGCCTGTGTATGTGCATGAGTTTGTGTGTGTGTATACAGTATGCGCATATATATATATATATATATGCACACACCCACACAGATGGATAGCGCAATCAAACTCTGATTGCAAACAAAAAACAAATCATAAACAAAGCACAGCGTGCACCCAGAACTAGTGTTTGTGAAACACGGCACCAGAAACGTACTACTATATATAGCCATACAGCCTTCAATAACCTTTCAAACCACTTGACTTGACTAATTGGCCATAATTGCTGCACCCAATCCTTCATCCCTCTCCTCGACCTGCTATCCCAGTAAATCAACAGTTCCAATAATGGCACTTGTCAAGGCAACCTGGAGTACTGTAGGGTAATGTAGACAAACAATTACATCAATCCTCACTGGCTCCCTACTGGCCATTCAGTGATTAAGTATAGCAACAGAGTTTATTGAAAGCGACCTGAGATGTGGTATTAACAACCCCTTCTCAATGATTTCCAGCCTACTTCTGATCTGAAAAATGATCTGCTTTCTCTTTCCGAATTAAGGAGCTCTTTCAAGGAATGTACTATGCATTGCCAAAAGTACCTTAATGTTGGCGAATAGAACAAAAGATTTAAAAAAAATAAATTCACTCCAAAGACCCCCAAATAAGGCATAATTAGCAAATGTTCCAAAATGTATTTAACTGGCAAGACACCAGTTTATCAAATATATATTTCATATGCACTCCATTACGTAAAATATCTAATACAAATGAAAACAAAAGACTAATAATACTGCAATAAACAAAGCTTTACAATGAATAAAGACAAAAGTTATTTGAAGAGTAGTTAATCAGGCAGATACATAGTAATTCATGCAAGGATCATGGGGAATCTTCAGGCAGATTCTTATGTGTGAAGAATCCTTGTGTTTGCATTTCATTCAGTAACTGAAACTATCAAGAGCTTGGGGATTAAACCTGGTATTTCATTAAAAAGACTCGGGATGAATCCAGCATTTAAAGAGCATTCATAAATGACCCAATGACAATATTCTGGCAAAGCCCAAAGTTTACATCTTGATTATATATATTTTTTGATGATAGTTATACCCTTCGTTGTCGCATGACGGCATATAACAAAATGCCTGTCCGTTGACCTTGAGGGTGGCGAGCTGCACTGTAATCCGTTAAACAGAGAGGGGTGGACAAAGACCTTCGGCTGAGAGAGAACGATATCCTTTCAGCGCACGTCCTCTGTCTCAGGGAGTTCACCGAGGGCCTTTCTGAATGTGGCCCTGACCTTGGCTTCACGGTGGCAGGTCATATTTCTGAAAGCCGCCCTCCCCCGGCAGCGCTCTGATGGGCCCTCCTTCGTACATTTGTCAAAAAAGGACGTCCATTTAGTTCTCTCTCCACCAGGAAATGGCAGCGTGAACAAAAAAAAAAAAAGAAAAAGAAAAGAAAAGAAAAAAAAAAACTGAACATAAGAGAGTAGAAAGAAGGGAGTGACTGGGCCATCGGGGAGGCAGCAGATGACAGCCAATTACAGATGACAGGATCAGATTGTGTGTGGTCTCTGCACCATTAAAAGACACACGTCCCTCGACGGAGTCACGAAAGAGACGAGGACGCTGTTCTCCCAAAAGGAGGGGTGGGGAGGGGGGAGGGGGGAGGGGAGACCTGTGCTCCTTTTTTCTTTTTCTCTTCTCTTCCTTGAAAATGTTTGTTGAAACGCTTGGCAGATGGAGGAGCGCCGGCCTAATCCTGCTGTTGACAAAGCCACCGGGAATTGGGCTGTTTGAGTCCGAGTCGTCTTCGGTTGCTGCGTTCTCTCATCTTCACCACAAACACGACTCTCATCCTCTCCACTCACACCAAATATGGAAAGTCTGATAAGCCACTGCAGTGAGATTTTGAACTTCAAAGACCCAAGGCGATGGTTTAATAGGACAGCTGGACATGACTGGACAGTTCTTGGGAGCTTAGAGAGCTGAAAATATCCAAGTGTCGTGCACAGTGAACACAGTGACCATTGCAGAGTGAACGTCTTTGTTTTCTTTATTAAAGAATGACAAGCTCATCAGGATAGTTAATTATACAATGGGAATCAAACATTTTACAAGCCCAGTCACATGAAATTCACTTTCTGGGTATTTTATTTCATCACCATGTTGACACCATACAGTAAAGTTTGGCATACACCATGGATACTCAAATCTGGCCCACAAATCCAAATCCAGTCCTGGTTTTTTCTCTCTCTCAGAGTGTCACTGATTGGCCCGACTGTCTTCACAATTGACTCCCAGGTAAAGGGAAGATTGAAAATCACCAGTTCTTAACCCTTGAGGACTGCAATTTGAGTGGCAGAGCCCAACACAATCAATTTTATTGCATTCACTTCTCATTTCTAGCACATCTAAGAAAGTTCTATGATGCCATTTTATCTCTTTTATGACGTGCTTCTCAGTACCATGGGAATGGAAGTCTATGTTACCATCCACACAGGGAGGCCCGAATGCACGCTTTTCTACCCAGAAAACTACTGTAACTGCAGTCAATGTAATGATTATGGTACAGTAATGGTGCTCCCACCTAGTGAAAATCATAATGGAGCACCTTTGGCAGGGGACGCATCCCACACAATTCTGAGAAATGCCTGATTCCCCCCGTCCAATAATCAATGAATCCCTGTGCCAGATTTCATATTTTTGGGACCGCGGCCAATGAAACGAGCTTCAACAGCTTGCTCTTCCTCCTGCCTCCTCCCGGCTGACAAAACCTGTCAGATGTCGACGTGGGATCAAACTTCTAAACAGCATAGGCCAGATACCAAGCTGTGAACACGGGGGCTTCGCAGAAACTTTGCTGCACTCTTGCATGTTGCTGGGGGACTAGTGCAAAGGCTGGTGAAAATCCATCACAGACAGTGCCGTAGCGCTGGCACTGCCTCTGTGCTCCGCATTACCACGTTCCTCCCCGGGCAGGTGGTCTGCCCAATCCAGGGATCGGCCAAGCTGGCCACGGGCGCGCTCTTCCCCCGGTCCAAGCGCCGCCCTGTCGCGACCAGGAGGACGGGACCTCCATCTGGACACTCCCCAGGGAAGAGTGGAGGCTTGTTTTCGGCGAGGAGGGTTGCTCTTCCAGCCCAGCAGTCTTTCCAACTGTCCAGAGTGGGAGGAGGGCCTCAAGGTCACTTTGAGACCCAGAGATCTAGTGCCCGAACAGCAGTCGCTGCCATGCCATCAGTAAAATTCTGCTCCATCATAAAATCATGAAATAACATCAACTTCTAGTACTACTGCTACTATAACAACAACAACAACAATAATAATAATAATAATAATAATAATAATAATAAATTATAGGCTTATATACAGTATTCTGTATGTGCGGTATATATGCCCAGTCACAGTCAGATCTAGGAATTATGAACCCAAGTTTTTGTGCCGTGATTTAGAGTGAATTAATTCCAAATCAGAATTTTTTAAAAAGTGCTTATTTAACCAATTCCTTTTTAAATTTCTCGCAATTTGTCACATCCAATTATATTTATAGGCCTGTCTCGTTGCTGTGACTCTCTGTCAGTTTGGGAGAGTGCATAACAGCAAATGCTCTCCTTCAAAGCACATCCTGCTAGCCGCTAATTCTTTTAATGCAGTCATTACATTGGAGGAGTACCCCTCTTACACAGCTGGTGCAGTAGGACTGCCTGCACCTGATTCATGACACGCCTAGGACAAGCCCACCAACCCAAGAACTCCCTTCCTGGTGCCAATTTTGTTAAATGGCTTCGTACCAAGTCAATGTATATGGTACAGCATGGTTTAAAATACATTTTTATTTTTATTTTTAAAGACATCATGATTTCATGTTAATTGAAGAAAATTGTATGTAGGTGGATATATTGTAACCAAGTTTGACCTATTTTCAACGGGGACATTTAGTTGATTCAACACCTCATTGTAATGGTTTAAACATATAACCCAAGTACGAGACTGCAATGTAAATCATTTGTGGTACTGTGCCAGCACATCCATTGTTGATGTCTCTTCATTGTTAAGAGAGGCACTTAAATCAGTAGGAAAACTGCAGATGTACTTGAAGCAATAATTGTTCTGAGATACCGGGGGATGTTAAAAAAAAAAAAAAAGCTGGATGCCAGATGAAAGTGATTCAGTATTATCAAACCTGCAGTGAACCATGGAGCCTTCCAGTCCTAAAGTAAATAAATGTTTTCCATTAGCTTACCGGGGTAAATTAACATTGTCAGGTTCATTTTTTCCAAGCAAAGTAATCAGGATATTACCTTTGCTTCAAACAAAACAAATATTGTTTTTTTCCCCCACCAGGACAGTGTGCTGAGGTTTTCATTATTTTGCTTTTGAGTTGCTTTTTATCAAATTATCTTGGATATGATTGTGAACGTAAGGCTCACATTTTATGTAACCGCCAAGCTCTTAGCTTTTAAATCTCAGTAGATTACATCTCACGGATTTAAGTGTGATGATAAGTGGTTTCTGAAATTAATGGCGCAATTTAAAACCGAAACAGAATGTCTCCCTTGTTTAAATTTTGTTACTCAGAGTCATGTTTTTTTATGACTGTAATGTCAACACATTTTGATGTGGGATTTGCCTCTGGCAAGAAACTTGCTAATCCTAAAGTGGTAAAACCAAATAGCTGAATTTGTGTCATCATATTAGCAGTGACACATTTGTGTCTTTCACTCTGTCCAGATATCATAAATTAGAGGAGATCTGAGCTAAAAGTTAGCTGAAATATCATTCAAGTTCAGTTAAACTTTTTTTGATAAATCCACCTTTAAATCAATAAATGGTTAACATGTGCTGCATATATATATAGCTCACACACATCAAACAGATTTGGGTGGACTTACTACAACTGTTTTTTTATGAAAATGTCACGAGGCGCCACTCTTCAAACACTTTGAAAAGTGATGCCCTGTCTGTCAACGACAGCTCGATAACGGAAGCTGTGAAACTGTTTGCTATTTTGAATTAATTAGTGAGCTGGCTTGATGAAGCCATCTGCACACACATAATCCTCAGATTAATAAATAACTAACAAACAAAAAAAAAACATTCAGTGCTAATGTAAGCTTTAATCCACTACTACTACTACTAATACTACTGCTGTTGCTGCTAGAACTAATAATAAATAATCATCGACTGATTTTAGAGTGCTTTTTATGCCACAGGTTCAAAAGTTATACATTAAGGACCACCTGCTTTTAATTACCGGATGCTGCTTCTTTATGCGTTCCCCTTTAGTGACATTTACAGATTGCACACAAAATGTTTTTGCGTTCATTATATTCTACCCTCGCTCTTCTGTTATAGCGCCACAGTGTCCTGCTCACTCACACGTGTGCACAGTGCCAGGCTTGCTCTGTCAATCGAGGTGCAAAGTGTCCTTCTGCTAAGACAGGAAGCAGCATTGCTTTAGGTTTCTAACCAGGATTTTCAAGTCCCAGGTGGGGAACGGTTTCTGTATCCATAGCACAGCATGAGTAGTTGTAAAATATCCCACCTATATTAAATAGTTCATATTTTGACTGTGTTTTAATATTTGAAATTTTACATGTTGTCCTGGATAAGGAAATATAAATATATATTTAAATGCTGAGCAGCCTTAATTTATAAAATCACAGTATTTATGGATTTAATATCAATGAACTCCAGAGGCAAATTGTATCCTATTCACCACAATCAGAAATGCAATTCTAAAAAAAAAAAGCTATGTAGTCCTAGTATACATAATTAATCTGTCACATACGGGTTTATAATGTGTGTATTAGTGACTTAGAAAATGTAACATTAAACCAAGTTTAGCAAAGTTACAGTTAAAATTAAGCAAAGTTTAACTTGCATGAAGTACATTTAAAATTTAATTTAATATAATAACTCTTAAGAATGAACACACTCTCTGCCTATTTGTTAAAGTACAATAGGACAATGTTTTCTATGAAACATTGAGATGGAATTACATTGATATAAAAAAAAACATTAATCCAAAAGGGTGACTGGAGAAAGGCTGTGTGTGAAGACAAATGAGAGTGAAAAAAAGGAGAATGAAAGATTAATTTGGTCCAATGTGGGGCCCTGCATTTAATGGAGACATTTTTAATAAATTCAAATATGTAGGCAATGTATTTATATTATAAAATGCTTAATATAAAAAGATGTTTTAGTACGCTAAGACTAGGGTGTAATGGTACTCATAGTAGCAATTGTATGGTCTATCAGAAGGTGACTCATTCATCATTACAGTACCTGTGATTTTGTATTGATGCATTTCTTGAAATATGAAGCCAGTGAACAATAAAGGCTCTTAAGTGACAAATAGGCCAGAATCACAGAGAAGCATCACAAACCCCACAATAGGTGGAGCTGTCATAATCTGTCAGTCACTGTACTGTACCAACCAGTCAAAACACTTTGCTAAATATAGAAAACACGGCCGTGATTTGAAGGCGGAGGGTCAGTCGTCGCACACACAATATGGCAGCTCACGAAGCCTCGTTCTACCAGCACTGGAATGCAGTTTCATTAGACCCTGACAACTCTGCCTCACTACATCGTTATAATACAAAAGAAATTCAACATAAACACAAATGTGTTGGTAATGTGGTTCTCATTGCCTCAGAACTTTTCTATTGCCTTATTTTATGGTTAAGTTTTTTTTTTTTTTGCCACATATGAAATCTATATGTATAACAACCTTCCTGAAAGTGAGAGGAAGTCCGCTGAGGTAATTTAAAGACTGCAACATTGACAAAATACAATTTCTTTCACCCGACCTAATTGAATTCACCATAGGAAACACGCTTTTTTTTCCTTTAGCAGCAAATATTAGACTGCTTTTTACTTCACGTCTGGCTGTGTCGAGCTAGTAGGCAATTTTCACCAGTCCTACGGAATAATGGAAAAACTGATTTGGTGTCCAAAAATTTAGATTAAGCTGGACAGCACATCCTGTTTGAATCTTGTTAGCTGAAGATCTTTCCCTTTGCTCTCCAGAAACAATTCCTTCCTGCCTTCCTCTTCACTGTCTTCAGAAGAGGAAAAAAAAGATCTGACTGTTCCGCTTTGTAAATGGTTCAAGAAATAAACGAGGTCCAAGTTTTTAATTACCTGGGGGGAAGAGATTGAACAAGAGGACACGGTTTTCTAAATGAGGTCATTGGCAAAAGTCCAGTGACCATACAAATGCTTGCTCATGTGTCTCTAGGGAACACACATAAAATAAATAAATAAATAAATAAATAAATCCTGTTCAGGAACCATTTTAAAAAAGCTGATGGCAGACGTAGTGTGTATTCACTTTGACATTGATCCCCTGGCATTCCAAACTGATACCTAGAAGTACCAAGCGGCACTTGAACACTTTGTAGTTACTTCAGATAATCAAACCAAATATTACAGTGTTAAAGCAGTTAGCGACACAGTCTCGGTAAGCGAGAAGATATGTCAATAGCTGCTTTTTTTACAAAACATTTGTACAGCCGTCAGGAATCCTCCACATTCTCATTCATCATCACAATAAACCCAGAACTGAGGAAAACTGTCAGAGCAGAATGTAAAAAAAAACAAAAAAACATACAATTTAAAGTAACAAGGCACTAAAAAAACACTTTCTGCTCAGTTGTTTTTTCATTGTGACTGTTTTCTGAGAAGCAAATACGAAATTGTTCAAATGAGGAATAAAACGCCATTTTGACATTGGGTTATCGCTGTCTCTCGAGTCGATGCTACTCCATCTGCTTCTGTGCAGAGGACAGTACAGCTGAAGCATGTGTACTCCTCTGGTGCACTTGCTAATTTGGACATAGTCCATGAGTTTCTGTGCTGCCACACAACACAGTGCTACAGGCTAGATAAGAGTGAGCAAAGAACATGTGTGTGTCTCTCACTTTATGGTAACGCATGAACTGTTAGCTTGTTCTGCATGGTTCACTGTCTGAAGTTTTAAAAATATATATTCTTTCAGATGTTGGTATATTTTAAACTGGCCCATAAAGGTTTTGGGTGTGATGAAGAATATTTTCGATAAATAACCGATGACCTGCCAACATTAAATATGTATAGGGGAATTTGGGGTTTTGTGGTTTGGGATAGTACAAACACAGCTCTTGTTATCATTTCATACAACAAATGCAAAAATTCACTATTTGCTTTACTGGATATCAGAAAAAATGTTGATCATTTGAAATAACAAAGTTCTAGCAGAAGTCCTTTTCTAGGACGGATGAGCTGCATATCAGTATCACATGTACGTACACTCCAACTAGCCCTGCACTCTGCATTTCTAACAAGGTAAATATAACAGTTTATCTGCATGTTTATTATTCCCAAAGGCAGCTCAGAATTCTTGCAGGGCTGGGAGAAGAACTTGGGAGAAGGTTCAGTGTTCATGAACTACCCCTGCCCCCCCGCCCCCCCGCCCCCCCCCCCCCCCCCCCCGCCCCCGCCCCCCCCAGAGCTGCTGTGTCATGGTAGGCAGCCTCATCATCACTTTCACCCTCCAGTTGAAACAGAACGTGCGTAATGTGGATCAGCACATTTCAGAGCTCCGATGCCAAAAATGAACCGCGGTGAAAACACTGGGTGACATTTTACTGTAAGTCTCAAAATCATTAAACCCAAATGACCGTATTACTCTTAAAAAAAGGCAATCCTTGGAACGCTGATTCGTATTGATCAATGATCTAAACAATACTGCTCATTTAATGGGAGGACCAAAGGATGTTTTTATTTTTGGTCAATAGAAAAACAAGGAGCACTCTGTCATTTCTGCTGCAGTCCACCACTGGCACTTAACTGCCAGAGACAGACAGTAATCCATGAGGCCATTGCTTCATAATTTGCACACAAAATAAAACAGTTTGAGCAATATCGCACTCTCTCGTGATCTTCCACTGCCATGACAACGGGCTGGATTATTTAATCAAAAGGTGGGAGGTGCAGAAACAACACAGCATAGCTGTGCATTTCATATGGGAAGATAACCTGCCGTTACTGTAAATATGTGTACTGCCGTGCATTTTTCCATTGCCGTTGTTATTTTAGCCATAAAAACACATATGTCACTAATAAAATTTATTTGTTTCTACTGCCCAAGCAGTGTTTAATGTCACTACATGTGCCCCCCAATGTATGCCAACAGAGCTTTGTGACAATTTACTTGCTAAATATGCGGTACACAAATAAATGCTGATTTATTGACACATAAAACCATCTTTTAAGAGATGGATTCAAGTTTGCTTTGAGGAGCAAGGTACTGCGACAGCCTGAAAGGGCATTCAGCACACCGTCATGAGCAGCAAACCCAATATCTCTCCGAAACATTTCGGAAGATTCAGTGATATGTAAAAACAGATTTTCCATCCGCCATTAATTTGAGCAAGAGGCAACCGAGCTGGATGTGAAATTATTCTGTAAAAGGATTTTTAATGGACGATATAAAAAATCGTTGCACAATGGCCTGTGACAAGCCTAAGTCCGGCATGGCAGCCGAAGGGCCTGTCCCGCTTTTATTTATCTGAACGCACCACTCCCACCGAATAAAAAAAAACACACACACAAACGCCTGAGCCAGCAAGTAAACAGACTGAAAGGTCAACTCAAATGGGCGCTAACAAGATTAAAAATGTATCACGGGCAGCGGCGACACCTTTCATCCTCTAAAGAGGTGGCGGTCCTCCCTCTCCCCCCCCCGTCCCGTGAAGTGGGCGGGAGTCGGATAGCGTGACCCCTGACCCTTTCAAGCCGCGCCCGCCGTTTGATGGGTCTCCGAGTCGCCCGGACAAAGGCTTCCTCCCGGCCGCCGGCAGCGGGTCTCCCCCCCGCCCCGCGTGTAATTGGATCCGGCCCGCGCCAGATCGAGGGAAGCCGGCGCGGAAGGTGAGCGAGACCCGCCGTAATAAGCTTACCGCCGGCCGCCCGCGGCACTTCATTATTCGCGGGAATGACTTAATTTTCGCGCGGCGCGTCCGGCGCCGGCGCGGGCCCAGATCCAGCGCGCCCGTCCGTCCGTGCGAGCCGCCTTTAAGACTGGTTCGTTTCCGGCCAGGCCTCCGAGCGTGCGTTTGCGCGCCCGTTTCCGTCTCGTCCGCGTTCGTATGTATTACGGCGCTGGTGTGTTTTTTTTTAGCATTTTATTGGCGGAAATGTCTTTGCTGCATGTTCACGCGCACACACAGCCGCAGACACACAAGACTGTTTCAATAATGGTGCGTCATTACAGTGACATGTATATTTTTTTTCCCCCTCTGCCTTTATATGATAACCACATGGTGCTGCTGGAACATAGCTCTGTTTAATGGTCTAAACTATATTCAGGGCACAGCTGGAACGACACAGTCCCTGGCTCCCCTCGTAGCCCAATCAATCCAGTGTTCTGCTCCTCCCTCCTTCCAAAGCCCCCCCCCCCCCCCCCCCGCCCATCCCACCCTTTCAGCAGCTTTGCACCACTGCAGCTGGCTGCTATTTCTCTTTTTCACGCACCCCAACTTCCTGAGGCTGGAATAAACAGCAGTGACCCCCCCCCCCCCCCCCTTGCCCCCAACCACCTCCCCCCCCCCCCCCCCCGGACGCACACCCATGGGGGGGCCTGATCTCCGCAGTGGCCTCGCCTGAGAGTTGGAGGGCAGGCTGAACAGCCGTGCCCTCTGCCCAAGAAAGGAGCCTATTACTGGCTGTTGTTGAGGGTGGGGGTAAGGTTATGAAAGGGGGTGGGGGGTGGGGGTGGCAGAGTGGAAGGACGGGGGCCGAAGAGCATCTGGGAGAAGCACGATTAGCCCTGGGAAGCAGGGGCCACAGATTTCTACGCCTCCATCTGACAAGCTGAGTGGTGCTGCTGTCCAAAATCCAGGAGGTTAGATAAACAGCCTCTGCTTCTGTCTGCTCCAGTCACTGAGCAGGCAATGCACTGTGCGTGTGGAAAAAGCATAGCAGTGTCGCAGCGGCCTTGTACACAGTGGAACTCTATTTCTACCGTTGGTTTGGTTCAGGATCTAATCCTATGGACTTCTGGAATGCAGTTTTTTTTTTTAAATGTATAAAGAGAGGATTTTCAACAGAACGACTGCGCTTTGTGTGTGACATTTGCTCCCTTAACCGGTCTCATCTTCAAAGGCTCACTGACTACTCAGAGCTCAGGTTCTGTGGGTCTGTGTGTGTGTGTGTGTGTGTGTGTGTGTGTAGACAGGTGTACATGGCCCTCACCCAACCATACACACTGCGCCTCTTGTTCAATCGACTCATAGCCTACAGTTTTCCATGGTCCAGGGGTCGTCAGCCATTGGGTTACATAGAAGGGAGACATTAAACATAAGCAGCCTGTTGTTTGAGCTTCGCTTCTTTCAGTTCATATATAAACAGCCGTGGGGCTGTGGAAGAGTCCTGCCTTTTAACTTTTCACGAGACATGAATTAGGTATGGGCACATCTCAGAGGGACAAACGAGAGTGCATCATCAAACCTGCAGACGAAGCCCTTGGAAGCGAGAACTGGCGGCGATTTTCTTGGAAAGCAGAGGAGCGGCAGAAGGAGATTACGCAGGCAGGTAGGCTGGAGCTGTGTGCGGGAGCGGAAAGGAGGCGGGGCGGGGGGGAGGAAGAGGGGGTGTGGCGACGAGGCGCTCGCTAGAAATGGGGTTAGGGAGGAGAGGGAGGTGTCGGGTCTCAGGAGAAGGGTTGGAATTACCCCGTGCGTGGAGGAGCCCACTGTCGAGCAACGGTTAAGGACAAGGCTGGTATAGAAAAATGTCTTTTTGAAGAGCGTTTTTCCATTTGGACAGATCCTCTGCAGATGTGAGATTTCCCTGGGGGAAATAGTGGGGGGAGGGGGGGATGTAAGAAGAATGCTACAGTAGATAAGGGAGGTTGGGGGTTGCGGAGGGGGTGGGGGGGGGTGTTGAAGTCAATAGGCCTGCTGGAGGTAGAATCACAATGTCTCAAACTATAAATTATAAACACATACAGACATACATTGGGGTGACACCACAATCCTGGATATTGCCTTTGAACCTGGATTCATTGATCTTTCAACAGGAACAACCTGTTACGTCATACATAAAATCATCAAACCACTTTTGGCTTCCTGGTACGATTAAATTTAGAATAGAGTGAATTGAGAAGAGGAAATAAAAGTCCCAAATTTACAGATCTCGTAGTCCTTACAATTGGAATGTGCTACAGACTCTTCAGACGTAAACACAGGCAATAGCACATCTTGAGAATCAGAAGCTTGACCAGACTGCGGCGGTGTAGATGAGAACTTCTTCGTTCAATATTTTCACAGTTTGGTTTCTATCTAATAATCTGGTCACCCTCCCCATCACCATGCGTATTCTGCCACACAAACCAAAACAAACATCTTTTCTCACATTTTACACACATGTGCACACACGCACTGTATATTTTACAAAATACACAGGCAAATTTTTCCTACATTTAGTTTATGTCCGATTTTCAAAATGTACCGTATATCGAGGGTTTTTGTCACGTAATTCCAGTTTGTGACTTGTAGATTTGCAAATAGCACTGAATTTACATCATGGAAACGAACGAGCTTCACATGACTACCGTACCTGAGGGAGCAGACTCTGAGTCAGACCGAGGGCACAGGAGGCCTGTGTTCAGGTTATTATAGAGGATGTGGCTGCGGCCTGAGAGCTGGATGGCACATTTTCATGGAGCAGCATGTGTCTGGGTACAGTGAGATTAACTGCTTTATTCACTGTCTACCTTGGAGCCTCATCAGAGAGCCCAGATCAGCTCCACAGCCCTCCCCCTCCCCCCCCCTCTCCCCAGGAGCTCCCTGGTCAACTGGCCAGAAGAAAAAAAAAAAAAAAAACCTCTTCTACAGGTCAGGGGCAGTAAAATCCAGGAGATAGTGTGTGTGCGGCATTAAAGACAGAGGCTAGGCCTGACGCTCAGGTGTAAATAATGATAAGGCCCTCACGCTGTGCGGTTGAGCCAGAAGGTTCCGAAGCAAATGAGCCTAGCTTTGATTAAAGAAGACGCCCCCCCCCCCCCCCCCCACCTTTCGTGCCAGAACGCGAGCAAATTTGCGGAGGCGACACATAGCCTACCTGTGAGTGGGAGCAAAGATATCAGTTTCTTTATTGAGTTTGAATGAACTTTCAAAGGTTAACCTCCACTGGAGTGGAGTACGTAATGAATTTAACCCCCACCACACACCGTTTCATTAATCTGGGTACTCTGAAATGTGCCGGGATTATGGATAGATAAGAAACGCACTCTTGTGTGCTTAATGTAATAAAAGGACGTGCACGCGCTCTTCTGCGAAGACAAATGTGTACCTACGTTCTGAAGTCACGCTCTCTCTCCGTCTGCTTTTGTGGTACCCTAATGGATAACACGTGTAGCTCTACCACAAAGACACACGGTGTGCTTCAATGCGCATTCTACTGCGATGCTTACAGGAGTATGCACTGTAAGGTTTCAGATGTACATCACGGCGCTGAGCACGGAGATGGCAGTGTTAGCAGTAGCTCTAACAGCATTTTTCAATTAAACCAAATCCCTGTGCTATGTAATTTATCAGGAACTAAGTGCACAAAGTCTCAGGACAAAATGTCAACTCTGTTTTAAACAAAATTCTCCTTGGAATATTTTCAAAGCATTAAAAATCAATACTGCACCTGACCCTGATGTTACTAATGATATCTGGGTGCTGGAAATAATGTAGTTTATTGTTGCCTCTTCATGCCTGTGCAATCTTCTAATGTTGCTTTCTTGTATTTGGTTGTTTATCTTGGACCTCTCCCCTCCACCAGCTGCATTGATTTCTGATCAGCTCTTGGGACAAATTCTACTGTCTGGGTGTTACTGTGGGAGCTGTTTTTAAAAAATGAAGCATCTGCTGTCTATTGCTATGGCTGTATCATATATATTGACCCCTGTGGCAACACAAGCCTTTTAACTTGCTCATTTTGGAGTATGTGTTTTTTTTTTCAGTTCACCCTTGCAAATACTTCTGGTTGTATTTATTCATATTACAGTGTTTTTACATAAAATTAAAAAAAAAAAAAAAAACAATTATTCTGCCAGCATATTAATTGATGGCCCAATGTGATCACTTTATTGACCACTTTATTGACATGACCGGGGATGCTGACTTCTGTTTATTAATTTATGTGAGTGTGTGTTTGTGTGTGTGTGTGTGTTTGCATGTGTTTGTATGTGCATGTATGTGTGCACATATGTGTTACGTTTGAGTGTGAGTATGCTGCATGTGTTTGTGTGTGATGCATTCATATATGAATGTATATATGCATGTTTATTTGTTGGTGAGTGGTACAATAGGTGTGTAGGTGTATATGTGCTTATTTGTGAGTCTGTGTTCAACTTGAATTGATCACATATCAGTGTTTCTCTGATTTTGTTGTTGTGAGGCATCTGGAAGGCAACTGGGGAATTCTGTTTCTGAGAGGGGCAGGGCTCACATATACAATCAAAGCTCAAACGAACCCTGACACATCTCTCACAGCAGTCCTCCTGGTAATACAGTGATGTATTTTAAAAGGCATTTTCCACACTCATGAAGGATTAATCATATTTGCCTTTGGTTGAGCAGCATTCCGCCTGGAGAGCCAACATATGTACACATAAACACTGCAATGTAGGAATATGAAGTCTTTGATATATTTTTTTCACTCTAGCCTTGGCAAAAGTAATTTTTGCTCTAGGCACAGCTGATGAATGTTACCGTTATACAATTCCAGATTCAAGCTTCAGACGCAGGTCTGGGTCCTTCACTACCTGACTATGCTGCCGAATATCAGAACAGTCTTGATAGCAACCATCACCGCCCCCCCCCCCCCATCCCCACCCCATCTAAACTGTGACTTTGACCTGGCAGACTTCAGAAAATAAAAGCAATTTTCACTGGCGGAGGGCTTTGAAGAGGGCACTGCAAATGCTTTTCTTTTGGGGTGTGAGATCCCAGAGGTAGAACAAGAAGCTAGTTGGCAACATGGAAAAGGCAGTGGAAAAACTAAAGTGACTAAATATTGGTCAGACATTTCCTTCTATTTGCTCTTCATACACTCATTGTCTGCTGACAGTCTGAACTTTGTCATAGCCTTTTAGTAGCCCGGTGATATTTTTATGTGAGCCTGGAATGGTCATGGGCTCATTTTCCAGGTCATACTGAAAGCCATAAAATGGTGGCCACTACTGTGTTCTCAGTATCTTTGTACTACTGATGAATGGTTTTAATGACCCTGCAAAAGATTGGCATCTTGTGCAGTGGGTGCACAGCACTTCTAAATAAAACTACTCCACACTATGGAAACCTGGATGAGGCTGCCACTCTATGGGCCATCTCAACACGGACATGGCTGAATTAATTTTCACATACTTTGTATTTTCAACCCAGCTGCTACCTACACTCCCCTCCATCTTAAATACCCGATTCCCCGAGTGTCTGACAGTTTGGTACAGCTGCTTGATTTCATCGCGATTCTTATTTTTATCAGATCGCCGACTGCTGAAACTGAAGTTTTGTATTTCGGTCAACTACAGTGCTGACAAATTCCTTCCACTGCATATGACATGAAACCTATACTGCACAGTGGTGTTTGAATGGGAGGGAGCCAAGGCAGGGTACTCCTCCCAAGGCCATGACAGCAGCGCCCCCTCTGACCCCCCGAAGCCGGCGAACGTGCAACAATTTCAAACGGGCCAGCGTCCTTCAGGGCACTCCCATGATGCACCACGAGGACGCCACACTGTGGTCCTCTACGCCCCCCCCCACCCCCAAAACCTTTCACTGGAGTTCTGCAATGTCCCCCCACACCCCCACACCCCCGCCGTAATTGAAATGTAGCCTGGTGCGGAGCCGAGCGAGCGGGGCTGCATCTCCGCGGCGAAAACAGCCGGAGACGGAGGGGGATCAGCGGTGGGGCGGACAGACAGCCTGACACAGTGTGATTGTGCGCTTAAGATGCAGCATTACTGCTCACCCCTGGGAATCCATCGTAATGGGATAATCCATCATGGGGGGGGGACCACGGCACCAGTGGGGCTTTAGTCACAGAACCAGAGAGAGTGAGGGAGGGAGAGGGAGAGAGAGAGAGAGAGAGAGAGAGAAAGAGAGAGAGGGAGAGAGAGAGAGAGAGAGCTTAAAAACTCTTTGAAATATAATCGTATGTGTGATACTGATACAAATTCATGTACCTGCCAGTTAAAACTGCAACGAGAAATTGTTCAGAAAATAAATATCGAAAGATGGACATCATAAAAAAATCGCTTGCTGTATGACCTGCAAAAATAACATTTCGCAGTGCCACTGCACAGCAGCGGATTGCTGCCCACATCATGCAGTCCCATTAGATGAAAGCCTTGAGCTGCGGCAACATCTCTGAGCCCAGACAAATTGAATTCACTCTCGGAGAAACACACAGGCCCCCGTTCTCAGGCATACGCTTTAAACTGTAAATTGTGCTGGATGGAGGTGAATATCCTAGCAGAGCCAAAGTTATGAAGCGGAATGATGGAGCGAGGAGAAAAACAGAAGTCACTTTTAAAAACACACACAGATGTGGCGGAGAGAGGACAGGTGGCAGACACAGCCAGCCCCAACATGGCTGCTCCTTCCTCTCCTCTCCCCAACCTCTGAATACATCCTTCTTTTTTCCTGCTTGATAATCACTCCATTAGTGTCACTGGGACGTCAGCAGCCACCCGTGGGCCCCTCTGCACGTAGTCTCACAGACTGTCAGACATTAGAGCTGATAAAATGATTTTCAAGTATGTAGTTACGTAACTGTTTTCTAAAGAACTTTAATGGTGGGGGGGAGGGGGGGGTGAAAAACTATGTTGAAAGAGATGTGAGAAATTGCTGCTGTGTATAAAAATCCCCCATATCTACCATAGGGTGGGGGATTCTATCATTACCTGTACACCTGAGCAGAAAACAACACCTGCACACTCGTACCTGTGCGGCGATGCGGAACCAGCCTCTCTGTCTACCCGCTGACTTGGAGGGTAATTACACCTGGGAGCAAATTACTGCATGCAGATTTGAGTAATTTGAGTAATTTGATTACTCCTCTGCCTAGGGGAATGTTCTGTTCATCTTGATTATGGGATTCGTTAGAAAGACCAGATGCAAGGAAAAATATTTAAGCTTGAACTATATGATTTCTTGACCTGATGCATTTGTGATTAAAGTTTTATATGTCGAAAATTCGGCAAATCCATTTACGCAGTTGAGGTTCTACTTAAATATTCATATTTGAAATGGATTTAAATGATTTTTCTTTCACCTTAAACAGAAATCTTATATTTTTAGTTCTAAAACAATTTCGCATTGCAGCATGCATTGGATATTTGGAAAAATCAAATAGCATTCAAGAGAAATTGAATATTTAAGGATACTAGATAGTCCTGTTTAATTTACTTTCATATCATCCCTTATGTTGATATATGAGACTATGCATGACCTGATAAAATGCTAGGAAAATATGCAAAATATATAGTTAGGAATTTTTTTTCCAACTCATTAACTGTGCTGTTATGTTACAAAAAGTACTAGTAATGAAAAAAGAAAATCCAGCGAGATTTATGCTTGTAGGTGCATCTGCATCTAAGTAATTGATGATCAAATGTTGCAGTGCACTTTTAAAATAGAAATGATCCCTTTTATATATATGTGCTTTGCAAATTGACTTTGACAAGAGATGAAAAACAGTTACTCTTGGCTGCACTGACTGACGGCATGGAACACAGAAATCAGTGCAAAATGTGCCTCCATATGTGTCATTAAAAGCCTCTTCATTAAGATAATTAAAAGAAAAAGTTAACACAGTGGATTATTATTTTATTTAAGCCAATGGTTAATTTTAGAGCTCTGAATATCTTTACTTTCAAGGCAAACTTCAACAGCTGTTTCATGTAGATTTGTAGGGAAGTCTACAGTAACTACACTGTAAAGAAAAAAAAAGAGTCCATTTTATGATAAAATACTGGCAACTGGGTTGCCAGAACTTTACAGTATAAATAATGCTAATAATATATTAAGCATATTAAGCATATGGTGGCAAGCATATCTAGCAAATGTTAAATGGATCATGGTGTTTCACCATAAATAATACAATTATTTACATTTGAGCAGTTTACAGTTTTGTACCTTTGCTATTTTACAGATTTTATCGTAAAATTCACAGACATTTTTTTTTTTTAAACATTTTACTGGGTAGAGAGGTAGAGAGCATGAGTAAGAGGCAGTTGTTGCAGACAGAGCTTGTGGGTTTTCGCTGAACTAATGGGATTTGGTTTCTATTGAAGACCAAGCGTACATGGCTCAGTACTAGGTTGGCTTGACGACAGCACAGGGGAAGTCCTTAGAAGTATGCAGCAGACACTACGACACTGTCCTGACAGGAAAGCACTGTCAAACAACGTAAAAAAGATATGCAGCTAAGGTACGCAAACCAGGCTGTTGATGCTGCGGTGTATGTAATACACTAAGATTAATCACAACTGTCAGATAAAATGGACAACACGAATAGCGCTCCTGACAGAACCTGGTGGTGCCAATTGCACGTCAGTCAAGATAATTACCCACATATGGGTGGACGCAACCTTTTTGAGAATCCCCAGGCATGCAGATATCACCGTGAGTACACACAGGGAGTGATTCAATTGCTTCAGAATCACACAGCAAAGAGCAGCAACGTTTTTTTTTATCATGCAATTTCTGCTGGAACACAAGGCAATGCTATAAATGTTCATACAGATTCAGATGTTTAGACTAATAGATAATGAACCTTTTCCGATGCGAAATGTAGAATATTCATCCAAAACACCCACGCATGTTACTCAATCAATCGATTGACCAAATATAATTGATAATTCGATTTGGCTGATTGAACACAGTCAGGCCTGATTGCAGCCAGCCCCGTTGAATCTAAACCTCACTCACACTGAAACTTACTATCAGAGTGAAGCAGTCAAAGTTTCTACAAGCACACTATGCCACGATCAATAGAAATTCCAGAAGAGATGAGAAACAAAGATGTTGAAATATATCAGTCTGGAAAAGGTTACAATGCCATTTCTAAGGCTCTGGGACTCCACCGAACCACAGTGAGAGCCATTGCCTTTAAATGGAGAACACTTGGAACAGTGGTGAATTTTCATAGGAGTGAATGGCCTGCCAAAAAAAGGGGTGCAGCAACAACTCTTCTAGGAAGTCGCAAAAGATCCCAGAAGAACATCAAAAGAACTGCAGGCCTCTCTAGCCTCAGCTAAGGTCAGTGTGCATAACTCCACTAGAGACTAGGAAAAAAAAATTGGATTCATGGGAGAGGAGCAAGTGGGAAACCACTAGTAAACAAGAAAAACATCACTGCCATTTGCAGAAACTTTTGTCATTAAATAATTGAAATAATACTCAGGTTCCCATTGTTCTCTTTCCTTTTAATATTACATTGTGTCTAAAGATCTAAAACCATTCGGTGTGACACATATGCAATAATGGAGGAAATCGGTGTGCCATCCTTCGCCTCACAGATAAAAAACATGAAGGAAGA
The DNA here is from genome assembly GCF_013347855.1 of Anguilla anguilla. Classification (NCBI taxonomy): domain Eukaryota; kingdom Metazoa; phylum Chordata; class Actinopteri; order Anguilliformes; family Anguillidae; genus Anguilla; species Anguilla anguilla. Next base: position 10,023,361 of record NC_049207.1, read on the forward strand.
CAGTAAGAAAAGTTATCCGATTGTAATTTCTCATATTCTCATATTTCTTACTCATGGGTCCCCATTAGTATAATCAAAATGATAAAATGCATAATTTGCTAGCAGTTTAATCCCAATTGTCTGGGCTGGTATTCCTTTTATCCAGGCCAGTGAGAAGTGTACGTCCCTTGCGGCTGGTGCCATTTTATTTGATTTTTTTTTTAGCCAATTGCAAAAGCCTGTATGAGCTGGTGGAACCAATCAGCAAGACAGAAAGGGCACTTCCAGGTAATCTCAACAACCTCCATAATATGTACTCACGCCACCTTCGAAGCCTGACTCACATTCGACATTCAACCAGTTTCCTCTGATTACACATTACAAAGCATCCATCTATGAGTGTTTGCCCAAGGCTTCGGGTTTTATCTGTTCGCTTACCGAGAGCATGCAGGCCAACTGCTGCAGGATCAGACTCCCTTTTATTAATCAGACCCGCTATGGCTGCAGGAGGGAGGTGGGCATTGGTAGAATGCTTTGATCTTCTCCACGGTTTGACAGATTAACTACAGTAATGAAATTACGCGCCACGGCTTCTATTGGAGAATAGCTTTGAATTGCTAGCATAAAAATAACGCTGATGTGCCGGTTGTTACCTGCATTACGATTATGCATTCAATTTATGGAAATGCTATTTAAAAAAAAAAAAAAAAAAAACTATTATACGTGCAGGAATATGAGAACATTATTTTGGGGATTTTCTCCAATTAAAATTTCAGTCCTTTTCCGTGGCACTCCATTTCCAGACGGATAGCCGACCCAGGAGGACCTGGAGGAGCACGTTGCTCAAAGTGAAAAATGAGTTTATTACTGTTTACTATTCAGTGCGGCCTAATGCACAACATCTTGGGCCTGCGCAATGACAAGGATCGTTGGGTTGTTCGAGTACTGAGTCCTGACAGACTTATTTCCGAGGAGGGCGCGATATTGCGGGGGGAAAAAACAAACCGTCCTACATCATCTTAAGATCTCTTTTTCCCCTTTGCTACAGGACAAGGCCTTTCTCTAATTACAGCTCACAGGATGATTGTTTGTTTGCCGGAGATGATAGCATCAATAAGAGAGACCGTTTCAACGAATGCGAGCAGGGACATTTTTCATTTAAATGGGAACTCCTCAGCCTCCCAGCACAGGGCTCAGTCTGAGCCAAGCTGAAAAAAAAAAGCCATTTGCTGGAATTCGCTGCTGAGGATATGTTACCAAAGCAGCGGGGAGAGATTAAGAATTGATATGGCGTGCTCTCGTCCATCACACAATACACACACGCATAATGACATTGCATTTCGGAGAACATTACGCGGCTTTTCTTTCTCGACTCGTACGATGGCTCTTAAGAGTGTTTGAGCTGCAGGTTAATTCTCTTTTTTTCCCCCGTTGTGTGTGTATTTCCACACAACCGAGACTGACGTACACAAATCTTTAAAAGTGATTTACTTTTAGGCCCGTCGGTGGTTAGTTCCGCTTGCTTGGGCTCAGCGGTACGGCACAGACCACGTACAGAGAGGATCCATAAAACAGCCCGAGGGACTCCGCCTGTTCTGTTCGCTGTTTGCCCGTGAATAGGGATTTTACTTCGCATCCCGTGTCTGTTCCCATCGTACATTAGCCAGAACCCCGGCTGTTCGCACGGGCTACGGGGCAGCCAGAGTGAACCGTGGTGGGGGAAAGGTGGTTATCGGGCGGGATAGAAAAAATTACCCATCAACCCCCATAGCCAATGTGCCAACTCAGGAGAACCTGATATTCCGTCCTCCGGTTGAATTTCCCATTACGTGTCGCTTTGGCAAACATGCAGAGTCATCAGGCAAAGCCTACTGTGAATGATTCATGCGGAGGCAGTTATGTAGATATGTCTGATTGAGGAAGCTTTGGCTTTCACATCATATTTTTTTTTTGTGTGCTATTTTGGTGGTATGCCAATTATTTATACTGCAGAAATGTGACCGGGAGGCATTCATCGTCTTTGATACTAAGTGACATGGGGTAAGAATGCTCCCCGTGTCATTTAAAGAATGTTCTCCGACAGGAATTTGTTGTGTACTGGGCCTCAGCCACAAACCTCCGTACTTGGACTCGGACTCAGAATTCCTGTTTCCTCTAAAAGCATCTCAGATTCTCTAATACCATATTAACAATTACACAGAAGCAGGAAAATTATTTCCGGTGCTCCAGATCCCAGCCTTTAATGCATTCATTACCATGCAAATTGGTTTGGGAATCATCGGCTAAAAGTGTTTGACATACTCCATTTGAAAGTCTGTAATTGCAATTAATGGGACTTTTTGTCAGACAATTGCCATTGTTTGGATTCCATTAAAAGTTTCCAAATAAAAAAAATCTGTACCTAGAAAACCATCACCATGTCCAGGTTGAAAGTAGCCCCCACAATGCCATAATGGGATAATAAACGCAATTTTATCCAGACTTTGCCCAACTATACAGTCGGGATCCCTGAACACTTTGGCCGATAGCAGATTGAATGATAAACACCTTTCTGTCTGTTTGCTTGTCATGATATTACATTGCATTATGTTCCTCCTTAGAAGAAGTCCTATTCTTGGTAACTTATACGCCGAAGACTTTAATTAGTCTGTATGTAAAATAGGCCAAGACTATTGTTATCTGTCAGTATAATTTATGGCTACGGTTTACAGCTCCAAAATATTAAACAGTATCTCCTCCTACTGCTTTGGAACCATCTGCACCTTATTTTGTCGAAGCTGAATTGTTTTTTGGTTTATAAGAAAATGCTGTTATGTAACTATAGAATTTAAAAATAATAACAATGACCATTTATGAACGCCAGTATACAGTAACTGTGTAAATGTGCATGAAAGCAATGAAACTGTACCTGTGTGGTAGATGAATTGTGAAAATGTACACTCTGTAGCATTTATTTGGTTACTTTAACTAGCCAGCTACCAAGGTAGATGAAAAACTAAAAAAATAAATAAATAAATAATAAAAATAAAAAAACTGCCTGGTATCCATGCGTGACAACTAAGCAATCATTAATGTCGATAATAGACTGACCTAACAAGCCAGGCAAGTTCTAGTCACAGTTAGCTTGACAGTTATAGATAACTGTGGCAGTTAGTATAGCAATGTTTCCTTAACATTAAGAAAATGAATTTAAGCTTGCCAGCTGGTTAGTAGGTAAAACGTGTGCTCTCTGAGCTGGCTGACCAAATTCCCAGCATTTCTATTGGCAGAACACCATTTTTTTGCATTAGATTTCATCTTTTGTGAGGAAATTAAATTTGATATGTCCAGAGGCACTCATTAATGATGATGACAACCATCAGCATATGGATGCTATTTAAAATACATATACACGACCTCCCAACAGGTCCTGTGCTTGGGTACATAAATCTAAGAATGCATATTAGATATTAACATTAGCCAATACTATTTAGTCATTTTTGTCTGACATAATTAATGTACTGCAGAAGTAATCGTAAACCTTACTTATTACTAGTTTTTAGAATATAGAAAAGATGTTTGGGGTAATATCATCGGCGCACATTCACAATAGTAGTTCTGTGGATTAAACCTGGATTGAAATTAATTTCATTTGTTCACAAGAGCAGCTTGTCCAGCAGAAATGTATTTGTCTGTTCTACAAATTTGCACATAGGAAAATGCAATGGGAGATTATATACTGCAATACTACATAATGGAATAACTGTAACTGAAATATAAGGGTTGACAGTGTCGTTATACCCCTGATAAAAATACTTGAATTGCTTCAGTAAATATCAAACTGCATATATATGTAGGCTATTATGTACAATATTGTAGAATATGAATATTAATAAAAAGTGGAATGTTTAACAATTAACTGGAAATTTTAGATTGCATGTGAGACCACTTAGCAAAGCCTATTAACACTTGAGATATAACGCTTGAAACTGTACTGTATCCCTGAACAATCAAACTATAAAACTGTTTTAGTTAAAGTGACTGCATTGTCTAGAGACGTTATACACACATAGAATTAATGGGGGATAATAGACTGCAATGCTACATGGTGGAGTAACTTCAGCGGTAACAGTTTTATAGTGTTGTTCAGGGAGAGAATAAAATTGTGACCGCGATACTGTTAACGTTATTATGCCATATTAAATGTTCTCATGTGCAGCTCGGGCTAAATGGCTGTCAACCCCCGGCTCCTACATCAAAGAGTCACAATACTGCAATGTAGAATTGGAGCATAGTTTTTAAATGTATTTAGCCCAGAATGAAACTCAAAGGCTCATCATGGACAAAAAGCCTTTAACAGAATAACAGCAGATTTAGAAACTCATGAGACAAATGCCAAGTAGCTACTAATGCAGAAGCCAATGCACATACACTCATACTGTTGATGCAGGACTTCGCAGTAATCCTCGAAAATCTCATTATTTAAGGTCAGCTGCTTGATCAGAAGCAAACCCATGATGGCGATACCTGTGTCTTTGTTCACAGGCAGGGGAACCTCATTTCATTTTCGGCTCGTTGCTATTGATACAGGTCAAGGACATTCGAGAATAGTCAAAGGCTCTAAAACAGGAGGATTCGATGGACTACATTTTTAGACAAGTGGTCCTGAACGTATTCTAATGAGAGGCGAGGCTGTTCTCGGAAGTGAAAGAAAAGAGGGCGCTATTAAAAGCAGAACAGTCAGTGTGCTTTCAGAGATGTGAAGAAAAAAAGGTTATTTTACCTAAGTAGTCAAGGGATGACAAGTATATTGATTTGCTTTCAAACGTGTGACTGGATGTTTTTTTTTTGCAGCACTATAAAAAGCATTGATTGCGTCAGAACAGAGGGATGTGTTTTCAGCTAGAGCTGTCCTCTGCCATACCCCAGGCCAGGTGAATGTCCTGTCCTCCATCTTATGAACAGCCTGGCGCAGTCTCATCGGAAGGGGGGTAGGGGTTGGGGGGGGGGGGGGGGGGTGTGTGTGACTTTAAATCACACCATCGCTGCCTTCCTGGATGTTTTCAGCATGCCGCACTGGATTATTTTAAAGCACACGGACATGCCTCTAAAAAGAGAATGTTGTGCTGCTATCCATCCAGTTCCTCTGGGTGAGTGCTCTTTGCCTGATACCATAGTATCCACTCATCTGGACACCTACTGATGTCCTCCACCCACCCGTCCTCCCAGAGGTGGACTGTCTTGTGTCTGAGGCCTGATTTTTTTGGCATTGCAGATGTGTGAGTCAGGCCACTTGGTCCATGTCTGGAAACTGATGTGTCCTTGCTGTTGAACTGATAATGCATCTTGGGCTTACTACCTCATGTAAGGTACCCATCATGCCTTGCATTATTCCAACAGTCTACGCTTTTATTTAGTAGTATTTTTTTTGCTTACACACTCACATACACACACACACACACACACACACACATACACACACATAAACCATGACTAGCTGACCAGGACTGATCCTCTTTACTGGATGAAATATTCCAGTGTTAACAGATTGTGTCTTATTACCTTCAGAGACTCCTGTGTTAGTAGAGCAGACCTCGTATGTATCTGTCATGTTCTGCTGCCAGTTGAGTCGCTGCCTGCCAGAGAACATGTTCAGCGTTCAGTGTTGGACCCACACGCAGAGAGCCGACAATGGCTTCTTCTACAGCAGCAGAAAAAAAGCAGTGGATGATTTAAACTGGGAGTAGCCAACTGAAAATATTGTATGTATTTACTTTAACAGATAATAGTTATGACTTAATAGTTATTAAGTATAATGGGTTTGTCGCAATGAGTGATGTCACTCTCTAGCATTCTTGGTAGCAAACAGTCATGAATGGACAGCAGGCTGAATGCCTCATTTCCTCAGCTTTTTGCTCTGCGGTGGTCACACAGGATGTGACACCGCTGCACTCCAAACAGTGTACACATGCATGCTGAAGCACTGCTCTGACCTAATTCCTCTAATTGAACCGCTTATACATGCTGTTCGGGTAGCGCTGTTAATAATATCCTTGATTTATATCATCATTGTCCCCGGCAAGTGCTGTGTTTCCGAAACACAATGAAACGATGGCCGCAAGCGCAGTACAAAGCCAAAACCACGGGCCATTGTCTGTCTGAAGCGATCAAGGGGAGCGCAAATGAGAAAGGTCATCTCAGACAAAGCGGGACATGTCCGAAAAAAATGTTCCCCGCCATGTGGGACGTTTCTGCTGCGGTTCCTCCGAGCTTTCCGGGCCCAGCTACGAGCTGCAAAACCAGTCCATAACCTGGCCTGTCACGCAGTCCATAACCTGGCCTGTCACGCAACGCCAAGACTCTCCATCTCGTAACACCTTCCGGGCAGGGGTCCGCAAAGCTATCCTGGAAATCCGCTTAAACAGGCAGGGATCTCAGATAAATGGCTTCACCCGAACCGGCCTCAGCAGGGGTGTGGAAGTGTCACAGCGCTTATGCACATGGACAGCGACCTTCAACCAGGGCGAGGCATGGGGCTCCTTTAGAACAGCACAGCACAATATACCGCAACTATCGCTGTCAATGCAAAATACATAAAAATTATAAAATGATTAAATGCTGTATGTGATCAAAGTGAGTTGACTTTAACCTTTTATTTCACTTTAAACTGATGTTTACACTATGCTATTATTGACCATCTCCTGAAATATAGAGCTGTTCAGGCACTGGTGCTGAACTGAATCAAAGCATAGGGGCATGCATACAGCTTTTCATTCCAATTACTTCATCAGTTTAGGTAATCAGGTAAAAAGCTGTATACATTTATACACAGTATACATTTTACTGCCAAACTAGGATTTTAGTTAAATAAGTGTTGACTACAGGGTAATCTACCAACTGGGATTTATTTTGACTGAACTAATTTATACTAGCAAATACCAGAAGATATATGTAAACATATATGCATATCTTTATACCTATATATCTCCACTCGGATCTGTTGCCAGTATCCTGAGTATGAATCGATAATCAAATGACACTAGTATACCTAGATGTGCATGTACATACTGTATGCGTGAATGTGTACAGTATTTTCTCTGCATTTGTATTTATTCCTGCTGCATTATCCTGAGAAATGAGGCCTTAATGATATTTGCACTTGTCAACTGTTGGGATTCGGAATTCATGTCAAAAACATATCAGAGTGAAAAATGTATGTAGGCTGCATGGCATGTTCCGTGTTCCGTGTTCTGTATTCCATGGTTGGGCATAATAGAGAGAATGCTGGGACTGCATGCCAAGCTGCCGTACCTGACTCTCTGCCAACGTGCAGCTGGCACAATGCCCTACCATCCACTGTCTTACCCTGCCCTACTGCCAACTGAAATGGGTCTTTCACTCCCATGTCTCCTTCTGAAAAACAGTCTGATCGAAAGGGCTTCTGCCTCCCTGTTTGCACGACAAAATCTGCAACCCAATTCAAATACTATACCAAACTGAAGTTAACACACACACACACACACACGCACAGGCACACACACACAATCATTAAATAAATATTCTATGGGATCATCTGAAAATAAAGCATATGCCCCTTATGTTTTGTTATATATGTTATTTAATGTACAACTGAAGTACATTGTAAAATGCAAATATTGTATAATTGAGGGTTATGTAAAGGGTGCCATCTTATTGGCCAAATCACTGTTGTCCATAACAATGTGCTTACAACAATGTTTTGGGACAAGAATAATTCTGCTAGATTCAATAAATCTCTGTCTGTGCAAGCTGTCTTGGCAGCACGTTCCTTTGGGCATTACAGAAGAATGAAATGTACGGTAACTATTCTTATTTGTTTATTTATTTATGTTACAAACCAAATAAAACACAAGAACTAGGTGGTCTAGCTGTGTTTTTCCCCGAAAATTGAAACGAATCGTATGCCTATGCTGCATGCAGTTTCTGCAGTCATCCCCCGTGTCCAGCAACCATTATATTAAATATTAAATTGAAATCCTCATGGGGTGGTCATTTTATGAGGCCTCGAGATAATAAACATGCGTGCGCATGAAGTCGTAAGCAAACCAAGCAGAGCAAAGTTGCTTAATACTAATTAAGAAACATACTAAGATCCCACGGGCGACATTACGTCTATGTGCATGCACTTTCAAAAACATGATTGTGTAGCTATAAATTAAAGATAGGTTAATGTCACAGGAAATATTTACATTTATTTCAACATGTTAAAAAAAAGAGTACAGGATTGCCTACGTAACATACGAAAAATAGAAACTGATACCCGTGTGCACTACTGTTTGTGTTATATAGGGCATTCATCTTAATTGCATGAAAAAGAAATGACGCACGCACACGCGCACACACACACAAACGCACGCACGTACACACACGCACTTGCTACCTGTGGGTCTGCACTTTCTCTGTGTTGAACGTGATACCACTGCGTCATGAGATTCTTCCCTTTCAGCCGCTCAACAAGAAGGACCGCGACAGACAGTGATTAAAGGAAACTGTATCGTAATCGTGATGAAGTTCTCAACAAGTATCTCCCGCTCCCGTCAGTACTTCTGTCCAGGAGCTAAATGTATAGGAGACCATCTGGGAAAAATCGGAGCTTGCTACGTTTTCCGTGTCGCAAGCACTCATCTTGTGCTTTCTGTCTCTTATCATTAGGAGCGATTTCATTTTGGTTTAGATCACATTTTCTGCGCCTTTTGTTATTCTGACGTCATCTTCAAGCACTTTTTGTCTATCTGTGGTCGGATTTGACAAGATCTCTGCAGTTTTTATGCCGGTCACTGCTGAGGAGTTACAAGCCGCTGTCATTCACGGATCCGCCGTTGCCCCAGGTGTTTCGGTGGTGTTGTGCGAGGTTGCGGTATTTATGCTTTTATCCGAACGCTGTTTAACATTCCTTATTCGGAATCTGGAGTCGTCCGGCTTGTTCTTCTTAGTAGCAGGAATCTGAACAGGCTCTTTATGAACTTGCTTTAACGACATTTTGTTTTTTTCTCTCGCAACCTTGAGTCTGATATTTCACGAACATAGATGCGATTCTGGTACTGATTCTGGACGCATAGTGTATCACAGCTGACTTTTCCTACCAAAGGATCAGAGGAAGGCATTTGCCATTTTATTGCGCGATGGCTGCCGAAGCGCTGTAAGGTTTCTGATGTGCGGCGTATTTTCAAGATGTGTTTTTTAGGGATTACACGTGGCGCGAGGCGCTCAGTCAAAGGGCGAGTGGGCTGGTGAAATAGACGAATTTCTTCTCGTTCAGGGGAACTGGTATCGATGGCTTCGTCCCCAAAGTTGAGAAATCGGAAGGATGCCAACGCCTGGCCGAGAATGTCCTCAACTTTCTGGGCTGTGGTGATATTGACCAGTTTGCTCATCATCTACTGCGGTAGGTAGCCTACACTGCATTCCCGTACAGCCATTAACTTGTTCGGCGCTAATGTTGCTGGTGTAACGTTGTTATGGTTTTTTTTGTAAAGCTAACTGCAATAGGTGTGGAGGACTTAGGTAAATGCTGGGGTCGTTGCATAGTTTTGTGTATTTTATTTATTTGAACGAGATTTCCGCACCGTTTAAGAAAACGCTTAAACCACCTTAGATTAGCGTGTCCTTTCAACACATACACGCACGTACACGCAGATTTTTTTCTCTCGTAATTTTGCTCACAGTGCACATGTTGAAGAGTGTGAATTATTAAGGGTTTCTCCTCTCGTTGCAGAGTGACAATACGGTCTCTCTCTCTCTCTCTCTCTCTCTCACACACACACACACACACACTCACTTCCCCCTCTCTCTCTCTTTTAAAAAGTGATTTCAAAGCTGCATGTACATATTCTTGTCACAGAACTAGCGGTTTGTGTTAAACACTCTTCTCAGTTAAGCACACATCTTATAGAAGACAGAGTTGGCTTTAGGGTTTTAGAAAACCTCTGTGCTGAGATCATTCTGGCTGATATCCCTGTATCATTTGGCAGCCTGGGAATCCTTGGGCAGCCTGGGAAGAGCTGAATTAGGCCTCAGGGGTACGCTTCCTCTTCTGCAGCCTCCTGATTTCACCTTAACTTGTCATTTCCATGTGAACCTGGACAGTTCAGAGTGTGAAGCGTTCAGGTACCCTGCACACTTCCCCTTGCCCCGCCCCCCCCCCCCCCCCCCCCCCCCCCCCCAACCCTGAGTCCTTCGACTGCATTGTTCAGAACGCACATTGTGGAAACACCTGAGCACATTCAAGCCTTGTGGACCATCTCATTGCTCTAATTGCCAATTGCATTGCATTGCTGTCTACTACGCTTTACTGGATGTTCCATGCAAAAAATCAGACACAGAGCAGTTGATGATTTTGCAGTCTTTTGTATCTAATTCCTTCGTAGATGGAATTAGAACATAGAAGATGTTCAGTAGAAAAAAAACGTCACACTTTCAGGGAGTCCCCACACTGACCATCTCCACTAATCCCACAAGTCACATGACTCCATATAGCTGTGTGTGACGCACGTGGTGGTGTTGTAATAGAGAGTCAAGCGTGGAATTATATCGCACTATACAAGCTATCGGGGCAGTGCAGAAGAGCGTTGGTGTGGGTCTTGAGCCTGTGACCTGGTGGTTGCAGGTTTGAATCTCAGGTGGCGCTTTTGCCACTTTGTTAAGGTACAGTGACCCAGAGCAGAGGTGGTTTATTGTGAAATGCTGTGGTTTTGTAATATTCAGCTGTTTACCTTACAGTAAGTAAGGCATGAATTCCACTGGACGGGTATCTCAGGAAGGAGGGCAAATATTATTCAAGGACAATTTATTTGCTTAGTGTAGTGTGTGTGTCTAGAATGAGCCTGATTGGTGCAGTTGGATGATATGTTGTGTGTGCGTGTATGTTTGTGTGTGTGTGTGTGTGTGCAGTGTTTTAACGCATCACCTGTTATGATGTGCTCAAAGAGAAAGAGATCATTAATAATTCCCCATGCGGGAGGTGAATGGAGGATATTTGATCACGGTGGGAGTTCAGTCTTCCAGGCCTCTGAGGTTTTTTTTTTCCCACAGATTGGTTAGAGCTGGATCTGTTTGCTCATCCTCTGTAACCTGCTGCAAGTGATTGATCTTCTGTTTGTGTTCAATCAATGTTCTGGGCTACTTCCTTTGGTCAGCAAGCGGAGGCAAATAAATACCTGCTCCGTCTCCTTTTTATCTTTCATTTGTGGGGCCACCTCTCAAGCTCCCGTTCCTGAAAGCAGATCTTGGTGACGTATTGTAACCCGGCTGTCTTCGCACAAACAGCTTAGTTTTCCTTTGGATGGCTAATAACGTGTTTACCGGGTCATTATCTTGGCCTTGGTAGGGTCTGTTCGCACAGAGTCATCAGCACTCTCCTCAGGTAAGAGAGGAAGACAGGGTCTGTGTTCTGATACATTTCGTGATAATAGGGGGGTATTTGGAGAAATTGTAGCTGGTGTTTGGATTAGTAGGGTGATGACAGAGGCGGGGACATAATGGCTCTGGATGCAATTTTTCTGCACTTACAACAGCAAAACAACAACAACAAAAAAACCACTGCACTGTGGCTTTGGTTATTTTACCGTCTCCTGAAATGGCATCAAGCAAGATGTGACTGTTTCAGCTTTCCACACAAAACAGGTGCGCACGCACGCAAGCACGCACCTCCCCATCGCCTGACTCCGTCTCTCTCCTCCCTTTTGGTCATGGAGGCGAGAGGCGGACACGGAGGGAGCAGTAGCTGAGTGGCGAGTGTGTTTATTATTGCGGTGACTCATGTGGTAGCTGCCTCTTAAAATTAGCTTCCTCGGCTCCCGGTTTTAAGAACATATGTCCTCAGAATAGCCACACTGTTGAGATGGAGAGAGAGAGAGAGAGAGATGAGGGGGAGAGGGGGAGAGGGGGAGAGGGGGAGAGGGAAAGGGAGAGGGAGAGGGGGAGGGACGGAAGTAGAGAGGGAGGAAAAAAAATTAAAAACTCCTCTTTTGCACTACTGCCAGTGTGATGCCCTGGTTACATTTTGAAGCGTGAGCTGGTGATGGTTTCTGATTATCGGTATTGTTTAATGGATTATAAAGATGGATTAGGTGGTGGGGATGGCACACTTTTCTTCTGTCCACTGGCTCCCTCCTCTGGATACAGACTGACATGCAGCTGTCGTTCTGTTGCTGTATTGTTCTCTCATTAGTTTTATATGTCACTATAGAAACAGAAGGCAATAAGGCCAAAACCTTACAGGAAAGAGTTTTGCTTCGACAACCGTCTTGCACTGTCATAAATGCTTAAAAGGTAGCAAATGCATAATTCATTATATAACTTCATGTAATGGCTTTGCATGGGTGTATAAATCATTTCCAGACATATTTGTGACAACATTTCAAGGAATCCACCTCACTACAGTTTAAAGGACAAGCTATAAAGAAACAAAAAATAGGTCATTTTAGACAGTTTTGGCAAGGCGTAGCATGAGAAGGCCAATGGTAAGAAAATATTTCCAGAGTGTGCTGCACAATAAATTATTTATGACTACAGATAGGATATGCGTTAGTTATTTAATTTAACCGAGCAATCCTTAATGAAAGTGGACACCTTGTTATTGCAGGCGTGGGAACTTGCTTCCGCTATCAGTAGTTATTAAGATTTATGTTCGACTGCGAAAGAAAAATGACTCTTATCACACCTGCTACATTGCCCGTCTCACTTATGGGTTTCTGTCAGATTTGTTTGCTGATGGGTCATTAACCCCTGTCTCCATTATAAAATCATTCCCTTGTACTGGTCCTGGATCGCCGTTGCCTTCCATTTTATGGGTATGGCACCCCATCGGCAGCAAGACTGATGAACCTTGTGACAGCCTGGGATTCTTTCCCCCCTGCACCGTGATTGGTTTCTGGAAGCGGATGAGGGCAACGCATACTGCAGGTGTGGTTGACATAAGTGGGCGCGAACGCAAGCTTTCTAAAAATGCTGTAGCAGAGGCGTGACTCCAGCCTCGTCTGAAACCTCTGCAGTCGGAACCCTTCGTGCTGTGCTGTCCCATAATGCACTGTGGTGCCTGGACTGTGTCCCACACACCCCCCCCAAAAGCACACAGTCTGCGTGAAATGTGACCGGTGCTGTTAACTGTCTAGCATCTCTCTGTTCTTTCAAAATCAATATCAGATTTAAATTAGTTTTATTGGGATGACCATGAAACATCTCGAGGATTGTCAGAACTGAGGTTATAATGGGTTTAGGTTTAATGTAAGTGCTAACCCTGTTATTAATTGTCACTAAAATGAATCGGTTAATCTAGTACGGTTCAATTAGAAGCAGTCTTGTCAGGTTCTCCCTTTCTATTGGCTATGAGTGTCTCATTAATATCCTTCAGTGTGGGACAGGCAGACATGTACTGTAGCTGGGTTATAGACTATGATTTCTCTCTTTCTACCAGTTTGATGGGCTATTACCAAGGTTTTTTCCTTATGTCTGGCTGTGAAGTGCTTTTCATGAGTCTGTTTGTCCTTCTTAAATCTTTTTTGTTTCAATACATTGCTGTTAGTACTAAGTGACATGGTAGACAACAGGCAAACAATGGATAAATACTGTGAATACATTTAAAAAATGAGATGGAGAAGTAGAGTACAGTACATGCCGCATGGCTTTGATTCTTTGACTTATAGCTCCATAAAAGCGAAACTCATCTTAAAATATGACTTCTATGAGGTACAATATCTCCACATTTAGACATTTCGCTCATTTTTACCAGGCCTGGAGCTTTTACATGAAGCAGACACCGGTATCAAAGGGCAGCTGTACGTTCCTTTCCCCCCCGAGTGCAGGCGGAATCTCTCACAGGAAGTTAGCACAATGTTCCTCGGCCCTGTGACATTTCAGCCCTCCGCTTCCAATTTTTAATAACTTGCAGCAATATAAAGAACTTGCTGTGATATGAGGACGTGCTGTAATTCGTGACTGAAGTCCGTCCATCCATCCATCCATCTATCATTCCATTATCTGACCAGATTATTTCTGGTCAGGGTCATTGTATGTGGGGTGGGGTGGGGTGGGGTGGGGTGGGGTGGGGAGGGGAGGGGAGGGGAGGGGAGGGGAGGGGGGTGATGGAGCCTTAGGTGCATTGTGTGAGAGGTAGGAGTACACCCTGGACCCTGGTTGCCAATTCATCGCAGCAACTGTGAATAGTCAATATTCAAAAGTAGCATAATGCAGAATTCAAAATTGGAAGATTTCTAAGTCTGATGATTACTGTAAGGGTTTCAAAACCTGTAAAGCAGAAAAAGAGAAAACTTCTCAAACTAAAAACAGCTCATCTTGAGAGAAATTAAGCATTATTTTTTAATTTGTATCATTTTATTTTCCCCTGGTCAGATTGACAGAGGGATTTTCTTTTTTTGAAAAGGATATGATGATTATCATGGTTAGTTAAATGCTCAGATAAAAAAAAAAAAAGAATGAAATAGGGAAGACTGATGATGAAAAAATAAGTAGCATCTGACGGTTATTTTAAATGCCTATTTTTCCTTTCAAAGTGCTTTTCATGAGGGTCTTTATTGTTATTTTTATTAGGAGAGTAATTCTGTACTATAGTACCATATCTCCGTCTTTTTCGCTCGTTGTAATCCATTAGCATTTTATTAGCAGCCATAATGACTGTGAGTGGGCCTTTTAATTGGCCAATGCCAATAGCCCACACTAGTCATATAGTGGCAGCCAGCCTAACTCTAGCAATGTAACAGTTTATTGAAAATATAAACGGCAGAAATTCATTAGATTAAAAATGTCATGAATACAGATAATTACAGATGTGAACAAATATGCTCCTTGCTGTAACAAACGGGTTTCCCATTTAAATTACAGAGTGCATAATAGAATTTTCATAGTTAAAATTAAATGCAGAAATTATGCTACATGACAGTTCTTTGATATCTGAGGATCTACATAATGAAATGAACAAAGAAGCAGGGCCACCAGAAGCCAATCAGGGTGCCCTCATTTACATATAATATGCTAATTATTATAGCCAAGTGTAACTGAAGGGCCATAAATCCTACCATTTTTTATTATGAGAAACTCTTTGGGTTGGACAGGCAACTGGGACATACAAAATTGGATTGGATTGATTGGTCACAGTACATTTTACATAGTTTTCAGCTATAACTTAAATCTGTAAACTTAACTCAGCATTTATGTTGTTGTTGTTGTTGTTGTTGTTGTTGTTGCTGTTATTTTTGTTCATTTAGAACATTCTCTACATAATTTCTGCTGCTGGATTTCAAGAGGGTGGATTATGGTGGTTCAGCAGCAGTGCCCCCAACCTCCATTCAAACCCACCCGGTTGCAAATATTTTCCCCTTCCAGTCTTATTAGCGTTAGCGCTCCATTGCTTTTAAAAACAGCCTTCTGTTTTTACAGGGCCTTGTTCACTGGGGCTCCCGACCGACCGCTCGCGCGCTGTTAAAAATTTTAAGAGCATTAAAGGGGTTTTAAAGGCGGGGGAGGTGACAGCGGTCACGAGACGCCGTTCGTCCTCGCTGCGCCGCGCCCCCCCCCCCCCCCCCCCCCCCCCCGCGCACAGATTGGCGGTAACGCCGCGGCGGATGGAGCCTTAACGCCGCGGCGGGATGCGCTTGGAGACGAATAACGAGACAGACGCGGGGACTGATACGGGCGCACGCAGACTTCATTTATTAGACCCTGGGGTCCAATTGCAATTGGGTTTCACTTCCCCGGCTCAGACAAGTAGACCGCTGACCTCTATTAGAAGTGGAGCGGATGCTCGGAGCAC
This sequence comes from Anguilla anguilla, assembly GCF_013347855.1. Taxonomy (NCBI): domain Eukaryota; kingdom Metazoa; phylum Chordata; class Actinopteri; order Anguilliformes; family Anguillidae; genus Anguilla; species Anguilla anguilla. The sequence continues at coordinate 10,039,124 of NC_049207.1, forward strand.
CGCGGGCGTGTTTGTCCCTCGTGTTCTGCGCCGTCTCTGGTCGATCGGGCGAGCTGAGCGCACGCACACACGCTCCCTGGCGGCTGAACGCCCGACACTAGATTGCGAGATCGGTAACAGTCCCCAGCGCATCTTCCGAATCAGGGAAACTGTGCGCCTTTCATTCATTTTGCGAGCGTCACTGGCTTCAGCATCCTTTGGGCTCACAAGAAATTTGATTACTAATTGCTACTTAAAAGCTGCATGTCAGATCGTGAATTAATATGAGTTCGATATGATTATTAATAGGTAGTGAAACGCATAAATAACAAATGAGTATTGACAGCTTGCAGTGAAGTCTTTTTTGTAATGCAAGTTACTAATGAACTATGTTGACTTTCTCTCACACAGACATACACGCACACCCACACACACACACGCACACACACACACACACACTCACAAACATGCACACCCACACACACGCACGCACACATATACGCACACACACACACACACACAAACATGCACAGGCACGCACGCAAGCACACACACGCACGCACACATATACGCACGCACACACTCACACACAAACATGCACAGGCACGCACGCAAGCACACACATGCACACACCTGTGGAGTCACACTCAAAAGATTAGAAAACGGTCTAATCTTATGTATAACCAGGCTCTTTTCTATTATTCAAAAGCGGTTCCTTTGGAAGAAAGGCCGCTGTGGCGTCCTCAGCTCCTGGAGGGGCACTTCGATGTGAAACAGCTCCTCGCTCTGTGACAGGAGCCCTCTGGAACCAGGGCACGGCGGCTCGGGGAAAATGGAAACAATGAGACATAAACAGATGGATGCCACTGCTCTGCCCAAAGAATCTCCCATCCAGGGAATATACCAGTCTGATACAATAAATAAGCCAGGCCCACCCACCGGCTGAGGGGATTTAACATTAAAAAAAAGAAATAAAAAAAAACTAAAGCCATAAAAATTAAAAGAGACAAGGGTGATTTATCTTGAAATCTTGGAGAGACAGTCGCTTTCTGAGGAAATAAATAAATAGAATGGGTGGCATGTGTTGCTATGGAGCTGACAGTGCTGGAGTTGACTCAGAAGTTTATCCGCGTGCAAACGCAGACATTATTTACTGCACAGGTGGCCTTTCATTGGATTGTGAATGGCGGTTGAAACCTGCAGCAAACTGGAGTGCGTTGCTGTAAAGCCTGGCTAATGTTCAAAATACTGCAGGCAGTAAAAACTGTAACAGTGGAAAACCATATTGTCCGTGGCACACCACAACCAAAAATCATGAACCTGGAGCTTAGGGACGTTTTTGTCTATTGAAAGGCTCTGCCAGGTGTAATGCTGGCAGAAGTTACAGCCAGGGAAGCAGCAAAACAATGCGTTTAACAAATAACAATAAAGTACACAGACCATGAATATTCTAATGAAAGCGGCAGCAGTCCCTTATCTTCATGATGATTTAGAGAGCGTGGCAGCTTTTTAAATGGTGAAAGGGGGTGTGCTCTCTGTCACTGATGAAAAAGCATGCTGGGACAGAGTAATTCTCTCACACAATTACATTCGGCTAATGTGTCCAGACTCCAGGAATACGCAGTCAGTGGAGAAAATACCGGTTAGGAATCAATAGTCGGAGCAGAAGGAGGTTTGAACACAGCTTGATATGTAGATGTGACCTTCCACGAACCTGTGCTTTTGAAGGAACAGGAAAATGATCTTTTACTAAACGTCGCAGAAAACTGAAATGTGTAACCCTCTGCTTCTGGAATTCCTTCTGTTGGAGATAGACTTTTTAATAACTACGCAGAATTGCACCATTTGACTTGCAGCAGTGGTGAATAGGCTAAAAGTAATCAAACGTATGAGCCTTTTAACCTGCCCTCCACCCCCTCCTCCTCAGTGAAAAGGGGAGGGGGTGGAGAGAACAGACAGTTCATGAAACATGTTTAACCTTTTGCTTTAACTAATTAATTGCTTTTTGTGACTTCCACATCTATGATAGTTTGGTAAGGCCAGCATTTTAAAAAAATGCACGCACCTTCATTCTGCGGACATTAATTCTTTTTTATTTTGCGGGGGAGGGGGGAGGGGGGAAGAAGGAGAGCTCTAGCGCTTCCTTTAGGCACTGTGCCAATGGCTACATTACCACCTCCGCAGCTCAGGCGAGCTTTATTAGCGTGATTAAAAAATGGCGCTATAGACCTTTTCATAGCCATTTTTTTTTACTCCTTTCAGTCTGTTCATTTTGTTTGAACCTGTCTTTGTGTTGCGTAGTTTTGCCCAAACGTAGGTCACAATGACGTGTGCATTGCATTCCCTCTGCGTAAAGTTACCGAACACATAAACAGAAACTCAATAGTGCTCCAACAGTGGTTCCAGTTGGTGGTTACAGCATTGGGGTATGATTTGGGTAACTAAATAAGATGGGAATTTGGTGTGAAATCCTGAAATAGATTAGCCTTCATCGTGCACTGCTGCCATACATCACGGTCAGTACACCCCTTACTGACATCACGGATCAGTACTGTATTACTGCTCATGCAGCTGAATGATTAATCAGCTGAACATCACTTCTTCTTTCAAGAGATTTAATTCCTGTCCGCTGTATGTTTAATAGGCTTCAGTTCGGACATCTTTGTTAAGGTGATTCACAGTTTGCGTTTGAGGTGATAAGCAATCGGGGCTTTCTAGAACATGGCCAGGCTAAGCGAATATGACGTTGACATGTGGACAGTTGGTTACATGATTGCTTTCGAATAATTCTGATAACTTATGGAGTGTTTAAATCCAGCATTCCCGTTCCATAACTTCAGGAGATCGCTTCAAAGCGTGGTTTTGTGAAAAGAAGCACGTGAGACCAAAACGACCATTTTCTGAGATGTACCTCTTTTCAGATAAGATGTATTTTAAAACTTTAAAAGATATTCTATATTGAATAATAATTTGTTTAATATGGTTTCCTTCCCAAAAAAAAAAATTTCAATAAACTACTGGAAATGGCTTAGTAGCATCTCTACACTTTACCCTCATTGAGAATGCCAGGATCTATGAATATGCAAATTGGCAACGCTTGCTGCTGTAGGCCCTGGAATATATAGTTGGCACAGCATCTGGATTCAAAATCAATTTCCTCGCGAAACCCATCGACTTCTGCATGAGGTTCTGGGAGCAGTCATCTGTAAAATGTGCTCTACAAACACAAATTCCCTCTCTGCTGCCAGGTACATCCAGGTGATTTTAATAAACAAATTCCGCCCATTGTTGTTTCAGAATGGGCTCTTTTGGTAACGAGTGAAACGAAGTTCCTATTTTGGGAGTGCATCGTAAAACTACGCAGTCTGCCATGTTCAGTACAACAACTGTCACAACAGTACTAACTACTCAGCTTTCTGAGCACTAAGGTTTCAGTTTACCACATCACTCTCCTGTAGTTTGCATATCTTTGGATCGTGGACCACGATTTGTTCAAAATATTTGTAACATCTAATCATTTGGTAGGGGTCTTTAAACAAAAACCTAAATGCATTTTTGTTTTATGAGGATAGTGGTTTGGAAACCGACTTGTTTGCAGTGAACTACAAATTTGAATTCTTGTGTAAATTTACCAAGCTCAAGGTCCTTACCCTGGATTAATCCTATAGACAAACATATACATTCATGAATAGAAATAAGACTTAGCAAATGACTGCATGGGGATTATAAAGAGAAAACAACAGCATTTGTAAGCTACATGAGTTCTAAATGTATAAGCAAATAAATAATGCAATATCATTTCAAGTTACTAAAGCACAGAGAGAAATGTCTGGCCATTTTAAAGTCCCTGTGAGATTTAAAAATTGTTATATACATTTCTTTTAAGGACAGCTCATAATTTAATCATAATTTCATAAACCAGGGCCAGCTTGTCTGAATGCAGGTTTTATTTTTAACGCGAGATCGCACGGGCATCGTTTGTGTCCAGTTATCATTCTCACAATGGGGCAGATGTTTACATATTCAGCGGAGAGGCCCTGGGTCTGACAAGCGCCGACATCGATCATATTCACAAATCCAAGGTCGTGCCTCATAAATACCCACTAATTTGGCACCACTTCACTGAAAGGCTCATCTCCTCCCCTCTGCGGCGGCTGTCTTAACCGCCTTGAGCCCTGAAGATTACCCTCCTGTGCCGGCGACCCGTGGGGTCCGCGACCGCCATTGTCTGCGAGGCGGAGGGAGAAGGTTTCCTCACCCCCCTGCGGAGAGAGGGTCACTTTTGAATAGAGAAGAGGGGCGACTGTTATGGCTGGCTTAGATAAGGACTGACTCTTAATGCGAGCTGGACAGGAGAGAGAAGAAACGGTGGGCGTATCGCTGAGCGCAGTGAGAATGTCAGCTCTGGGGCCACAATGCCTGGCGAGGGAGAGAGGGAGAGGGAGAGGGAGAGAGAGAGGCTCATAAGCACTCATTCTGATGGACGCGACAGGAAACAAACCCTGAAGATATTTATTTAACTCGAGCAGTGTAATTCAAGCTGATGCATTTCTACATGTGAAACATGGCTTTGTTAAGCTTCACTGGCAGCTTCTTGAAAGCAAAATCTCTCTCTCCCCCTCCCCTCTCTCTCTCTCTCTTTCTCTCTGTCTCTCATGGACGGTCCCCACAAAAGCAGTGATAAAGTATTTTATTGTTACATTGACAGTAGAGTGTGAATTATAAGAGGGGTATTTCAGAGTTGAAATATTCATTACAGTGCTACGACCAGAAGCTTGTTAAAACTTGCTTTATGACTTTGCCAGGAGAAATTAATGCAAGTTCTTGATATTATGGAAATTTTTCAGAGGTTCTGGCCGCTTCTCCATTCTGTCTAAGGTTTTCCTGGGGCTACTGAATATTTGAAGTTCATGGCAGGAAAAAAAAAAACCTATTTATTATGCAATCGATAAGCAGCCATATAATATTTAATATGCACTGTGGGAGAGATCATGTTTCAAACGAAGTCTTGGAGTGTCTTCAAATAAAATGGAATGTTATAGACTTTAGTTATGTGGCCCTGCTAGTGTGCATATGTTTAATTGAATGGTATATGAAACCATTGCATTGTAATTTTCAAATATTCTTGCAGGTCTGTGAGATTTATGATGATGGACTATACAATTCACATTAACAAAGTGTAATGTTGTATCCAAATATGTTTTAGCAGAGAAACTGAAGCATTTGCTCAATATACTTATTTTACACATGCGCGCGCACAGACACACACACACATACTGTATATATTTGGTTCCTGGTGAAATTAAGAGACAATCCAGGAGACTCAATACTAAGGCCATTAACCTCCCTGGAAATAACTGCATTATTCATGGCACGACACCCCTGTGTATATCACATAAAATTATTTGTTTGATCATATTTTCATTAATATTAATAGGACTTAATTCTCGAAGCAAATGTTTTGACATCTGCTGTCATCAATGCTTTGCAGTGGGAGGTAGTTCTGAAAAAATCACTATTATTCACATTTAATCCCCTTCAGCACTGAGGACAGATGTTGAAACAGTAATTACCAAATCCTCTGGTATTGTCGCAGAATATTTTAAGATTCAGTGTATACGACTATGGAGAATTGTATGCTCTGTGCTAGGTGCTGTGTACATTTATGATAAGAAAAAATTGAAAACAGCACACGATGAGAAGAGCTTTGTGCAGATAAACAGCGGGTAGAGGAAATGACAGTCCTCCCTTTCAAAAGTCACCACGGTCATTTGTTTCAGAGAATGTTCTCATTTCCATAAACAGGTAAACTAAGATCTCCATCCTGCCAGAAAATAACTGAAAAAGAATCCCTTGCTTGAGGTAGGAGTGTGAGCAGTCTTTAACCCTTTCACCTGAAAATCACATGCTCTAGCAGGTTTTATTGTGTACATGTATCCATTACACTTGTTCCAATCCTTTTAAAGTATTTGTTTTGGAGAGTCGCCATAATCACTTTAAATGCCTGGCCTTGACTTCTACCAGCAGCATGTACAGTACATTGTGAGTTAATGCTTTCATATTCATTCCATATATGTTTACTCACACTGTCCTGTGTTTGTGTTCTGGTGCGGCCATGATTTTGCAGATGCATGATGGGATATAAAATGGAAGAATTATTAGAAAGAAAACAAAGCAAGCACAAAAGGAAGGGCAAAATATGCATTCCACTAGGAATACGCTGTGCCATAAATGTACCATATATTTCCACTGCATCAAAATTCTACTGTTAATCTAATGCCCACATTATTCCGCCTGCATCTATTAAAGGAAAGCTGTGCGAGATTTATCACCCCGGTTTAACTGTATGGTAAAATAGCGCATTAAGCAGATGATATCACGGTGTATAAAATGATTATGCACACTTGCAGAGGAGTGGAGGAGGCTAGCTTAATTAAATGCAAGGTCTTGGTTATACATCACTTGCGCAGTCCGCTTACCAGCCTGGCTGCCGGTTCCAAATCTGCAAACTGAACAGCGGCTTCCCATTCGCGTCATTTTGAAAAGCTTGGATTAAATAATACGCATCTCTTGGTGATAGAGATTTTAAAATGAGATGTCATCACTCCTTCACTGCACACACTGGCTCAGTGAAGTGACTGCTGTAGACTAAGGGGCTGCTGGTCCGGGTCTGCATTTTCTCTTCTGCTTATTGTTCGAGAGGCTTCAGCCTGTACTCTCATTCCCTGCTTGGCTGATAGGCTAAGCAGGGGGTTTGGAGTTTATTGGCTTGACTGTGAGTCGGGTGTCTAAGGTTGACAGAATGTCAGCCTGATTCATCTGCATGCTCATACTTTTGGCCAACGGAGAGAGCAGCTTGGATTCATTTGTTCTTTATTTTGACTCAGAAATGAACGCGACTGTTTGGTGTCCTTGCAGTTTGCCGAGTTGGCAGTCGTCAGAAGGAACCCATCAGTGATGTGCTAGTGTGTGTGACGAATAAAACTCACATTCGCCTTTAAGTCAGTGTTGAGGACAAGTGTTGACTGAATCCAGCACAGGAGCCTTTTGGACCCAATGGACATCACATCTTCAAGAGAGAAAAAAATATTCTTTGTCACTACCTCTGCATAGAATTCGCTATTTAGTTGTATTTTGTGAAGAGATGTTTGGGGGCATAGCAGTGCTCATAAACTATATTGGCTGTACTGGTTCAGGAGTAAACACCAAGCCTGTGATAATTCATCCAGAATAAAAGGCCTGCATTGGGTTTTTAGAAAACATTTGGTCCATGTGGACCGTAAAATGTTTTTTTTTAACCTTTGCAGTAAGGCCCTGGTAAAGTGAAAAAGCAGGGAGAAAGTGCAGGTGATGTGACTTCAAAATATATATCAATTGTGCGGCCGGGCCTTTAAAAGCGGTCACAATGCGTGCACTCTGTGCTCGTCCACTGTTAGTAAACAGGACCACCGGCAGCTCCGATCCACAGCAGAAAGCTCTTCGTGGTTCCATTTTGCGAGGGATTTGCGGTATGATTTGCAGACCTGCTCCCTTGCTGAAATTGTATTTTTTTCTCCCTTCTTTACAGCTGTATATAGCTGCTGTGCATCCAGCCATTGTAGCCCTTCTGCTCCGAGCTTTCACCGCTGAACAAAATCAAGTCGAAAGTTTAAAAACGTGTGAGCACTGCCAAACCGGAGGCTAGCATCCCCTGAATAATGTACAGAAATTGCTCCTTTGGCTTGTTTCGAGGAGGATCTTTCCACGGTGAACTAATTTTTAAAAAATGCTTTCAAAACGGTTACGTAACCGCGATGGCCGAGATTGTGTGTTTGCATGCTTTTCAGACTCAATTACCCTCAAAACAAATTACTGCATCTGAGAGAGCTGACCTTTTCTACGGGATCTCATTCATTCTTTTTATATTTAGAATGCTTATTTTTTCCACCCAATTTACAATCCCAGATTATTCTTCCGTTTGTATGTAGCCCAAAGCAGTGGACCCCACTCAAAAGGAGGGAAATTAATCATCGTGCTGTAGTACATCTCAGTATTTTATCATGACTTCATGATGCTGAACGTCCTGCATTCAGGGAGCCAATTCAGGCAGTGTGTTCGCTAGTTGGATGTTCTTTTGTCCTTGATTATAGCTTGAACCTCTTCTTACCAGTGTGCACGCAAGCAAGCGTGACTGTGCGTGTGCACGTGTGTGTGCATGTGTGTGTGTGCGCATGCTTGTGCGTGTGCGTGTGTGTACAAGCACCGGACACAATAAACCTCTGGCTGCGATGATTCCCATTGACCTGCCCGCACTGATTCTGCATCAGCACAATGTTGTCCCGCCGCTCTGTGCTCCTGGGGCTGTACTCAATGGTACTACCCCCAAGGGCTCCAGCGAAACACAGTGACGCCCGATTCTTAAGGCAGACACATCCCCCGAGCATGGCACGGCTCGATGGCACACTCTAATCCTCTTTTTCTCAGCATTCTAAACGATTTACAGAGCGGTATATAAATCACACGCATTTAAACGTATTATATTCAGAGACTTCTGGCACCCACTGTGCCCCAAGACTAATGTGTCTATTCATGCAGTTTAAACGTGTGCTGTAATTCCCGTTGCAGAAATCACCTGCTGTCAAAGTTAGTTGTGTGTGTGTGTGTGTGTGTGTGTGTCTGTGTATGTTTGTGTGTGTGTGTGTGTTCATGTGTGTGTTGTCAGGATGGAAGGCTGGTTGAGAGCCGTTGTGCTTTGCATAGCAATATTTATAAACTGGTGTTCATCTTCTGATGAATAAATGCATTCCCATTTGACTTCTGAACTGTAAAATTCATTAAATGTCTCCTTACTATTGCCATAACTTTTTTTTTTTTTTGCTGTGGGTGATACTTTGATTTTAGTGTGTTTAGTGTTTAGTGTTTTAGGTTATGAGTAATTAATTAATAAGTAATTAAACAACACAGGTAACATCTGTGTTGCCTAAAAATGAAAAAAAAAAAAAAAAAATTGATGTAACTACCATAGTAATGCTTTCCGTTAGACTGTGGATTGGCACGTTCGGACATGCTTCATTTGGAAAGATAAGATGTGGGCTTTGGTTCTTTCAGACTTGTTCAATCCATTAAATGCTTATTACAAGTTTAGAGAGGGATTGTGCGGAGTGATTGACTCGCTGTCATGGCTGTCAGTTATCCTCTTATGACTGCCTCATTACTTGGCTCAGGGAAGTTTGATATCAAACCAGTGTGGCAAATTTCTCTGAAGCGTTTTTCAGCAGAGGGTGGAATGATCAGCCGTGCGTGCTTGGTCTGCAAGTCTGTTCGTAAGCACTTGATTTAATTCGTTGAAAAACAATGTTAAACTGAAGTGAACAAGGTGATGTTTGACCCCAGAGTCTTTCAAAGTACAGCTCAACCTTCAAAGTTTGCCGTGCAGTCGATGACAGCCATAATTCGTACTAATGCGTTGCTTTGCACAAACATCACAGGATCATTATTAGAATGTCACGCTTGGATGTCATCACATGCTATTTCGGGACAGTGGAGTTTAAATTGTAAAGAAAAAACCTTCAGAAAGGTTATTCTTGGGAGTCGAGGGAAGCTTTTGTTTTTTGAGACTTGGCACATATCAAAGACCATGGCAGTTGCAACTTCGGAATAACAATCCGATTTGATATCAAAGGGGTTCCATGGAATGCCACAGAAACCAAAAACTATCTGTTCTCGAAAACACAAAGTGAACTGAGATTTAAGAAAAACCCTTTCGTGTCTTAAAACAAGGTGACTGTTTCTTTTACCTCAATTTAAAAAGTACAATATTTTTCATATCGCTAATTTTGTGGCACAGAGTATTTGCGGTACGATATGAAGCTTTGGCTTGTTGCATCATATGCCTTGGAGGAGAGAGCATGCTCGTCTTCACTCTTCCTGATCGATTGTGGAAGTTTCAGAGATGAGTGCCAATAAATATGATTGAGCATTTTTAATTGGGGTGAAAAGAGGGAAGAAGATTTTTAAAACAGTTCAATGGCAGTACACTTAGGAATAGAAACAATGACCTCTGAGAATAGTTCCCACTGCCTCTTTGGTCACAAGGTTCATGTGTGCCCCTGTCTACCACAGATGAATTGATTGGTTCAACAGCATTGCACTATGAATAAATAATTTCAGACATTTTCTTCACAAATTTAAAGACTTAAAAGCCTGTGAACAACACACAGATTTCCATCGGTTGGCTGCCTTTAACTCAACGCATGGCAGTAACCTTTCTGACACATCCCCTTCTATGTTCTTTAATGAGGACACTGGTGTAAAGCCACAGTGTCGTCTGGAGCCACTGCCATTAACGTTTTCAGTTTGACACGATTCTGCACCAGAAGCCTGGCAAAGTGGCCCAGAGCCTCTTTGATGTGGCAGGTTGCTATGACCCCCCCCCCCCCCCAGGGAAAGAGAGGGTGGCATGAGGTGGGGTGGGGGTTGGCGGGAATCCTCCCTCTGTGAGACCTCTGATTGGCCGGCCCAGGAAGCACCTGGAATTGTGCAGATAAAGGATGTCTTCACTCTCCCAGGATGCAACTGACAGCGTCTTGATTGAGAAGATTGCTGGATCTCCCAGCATGCCGAGCGTGCTGTCGATGGCACGGGGTTAATATCATGTGGCAAACCGGGGCCCATTGCAGGCTGTGCAGACTTTCTGCGTCCTGTCAGCCATCCAAACCCCCTCTAAAGATTGAGCCCAGCCCCACCCCCCGCCACCTCTAACCCCCCTATCCACCTCAGATTAGATGGGGTTGATTGCGCAGTCTTTGTGGCTTGAGCGGTGGAAGGGCTTGGGTCTCTTATCGAATCCTTCAGCACATCCAAATCTGTCACGGAAACTTCATCAAAGTCACTCGCCGGGCTTTTGATTGTCATCTGTTCCATCAGCTCAGTTCTCGCAGGCTTGCTGAAGCGATATGGCGGGAGTTATTTCTCATTGATTACCTTTCTAGGCCGCTGGCCAGTCTTCACCCCGCCCGGTGCCGCAAAGTCACCAGTTCTGCGGAGGCCTCTTATTTCCTGTGGGCCTGGAAATTGGCGAGGGGCAACACATCTGCTTTTTCGGCCGCACATGTTTTTTTGCTCCTTTTTCTAGCGTAAGATGACTGCGTTTTAACATCTTAACCTAACGCCCAAATCACCGCAGGAGCCACTGCCTTAAAAATAAATAAAATAAATGTGGCTAAAAGAGAATGTTTGTGAGAACTACCACCTAATTAGTCATTGAAACTGGATTTACTTTAATTACAAGATTCTGCATGTTTTATTGGGATAATTGCAGTTTCCAGGCAAAGGGGCCCCGGAGCCTGAGGCAGAGCTTTCTCCTTCTCTGTGCTCCACCCTTGGGGGGTAGGGGGGTGCTCCTCCCATGGTTTGCAGGGGCGTGAGATTCCTCTTGGCTAACGGCGCGTAACTGGCACGCGCTCTTCGCCGGGTGGCGGGGCCGCCGACAGAGCGCACCTGTCGGAGCGGGTCACCTGCCGCGCGACGGAAGATCCTCCCACGACTCCCGCCATGGTCGCCACGGCAGCGGCTGTCCCTCCGGAGGCCCCCGGGGAGGGGGTCAAACGGAGCAGGGCCTTTGATCCTCAAATATAATTTTGCACGATAGAGAGGGAGTTGGAGTTGGGACTTGGTGGGATTGGTGTATTTTATTGTGTTTTTTTTTAGGGGGTGGGGGGTAGGGGGGTTTAGCCGATATAACTGAAACGGCTGCCAGGCAACTGTGTTCTCAGCACAGATGGAGCTGCCTCTTTGTCCCGCTGCAGAGCAACTGCCTGCCAGCGTGCCGACTGGGGGTGGGGGGTGGGGGGTGGGGGAAGAATCTGCATACAAATGCGCTTTTAAAAAGGCAATTTACACATCACCACGGCTTGTTTACCTTTCATACATTATCGCTCATAAATAAGTAAGTCAATACATTTCTAAAAAAGGAAATGCGGAGTTGCACATCTGAGGCAGAACGGCTCGATGCTGAATATGTAAATTGACAGCTCTCCGTGGAACACTGACCGCGGTCCCCAGACCTCCTTTTATTTCTGTTCCAGATTCAAAAGTCTGACTTACCGGTGCTCGGTGTTTTCGACTAGGCTGCTCTGAGCGTTACGTGGTCCCGGGCTCAAAAAAAGCCCTGTGTCGAAGGTGCTTTGTGGCATTAGGCAATATAGGGAAAAGGCTGAGCTAAAGACACACGGTGCAGACCCAAGAGTGTGTTCCAGACGGCGGCGAGCTCGTACGTGTGCCCTTGGACAGCTGGGGACATGTCTGTCAGAGGAGAGCGATAGATTACCGGTGAAGGGAACCATGGGTATGTTAACGCCCGCTCTGCGTGTGGTGAAAACTACGCCGGTGCGCATTGCTGACCTTGGAACCGCTGATGTTTGCTGAGTGGCGACGCTGCATGCTGTAAATCTTACTTTGTGGTAATCTGCTGCCATGCAAATAATCAAGGCACCTATAGCGTTCCCCACACTCTTCACCCATAAATTCTGATGAGGCGAGAGAGTGGCCTACACATGGATTTAAATAAATGATGCGCTGTTTCATACACAATAGTGCACAAGCAAGATTTCTTTTTTCTCTATTAGCTTTTTAATGCTGGCACCTGACCATTAGCCACACCTCAAACATAATTTATGTGGTGTGAGTGGCTTATTCTTCTTGAAAAATAAACAGTAACACCAAACTGTCAGAGAATTTTATGGGCATAATTTAGTGGTTGCAATTTGCCTGGTTGTATTTTGGGAAAACAAGTACAAGAGCAATTAGTCATTCACAAAACTATCCCTGACATTTTAATTCAACGTACTGTAATTTATTGATGAGGCTCATAAAATGTCTCTCAACAATTCTTTGTGAAATCTCAAGGGAGAGACAGATGTCGTAAAAAAATATGTCCAAGATACATATAAAGCAAAAATGTTAACAAATAATGATGTTTATCAACAAATAATAATAAGCAGATGTGATATTTACTGATTCTTATCGATCACCGACAGTATCAAAGCTTAACAGGCAAAGGACAAACAGGTAAAGAGTCAAAATCTTCATCCATTTATTGCTTTCAGTCCAAAGCTTTTCTACAATGACATTTTTATGAGAAAGCTGTCCAGGAATCATTGACATGTAGAAAGACCTGGAAAGAAGCTGGAGCCCTCCCTACCCATCAGCATTGCATTTTTAACATTGCTCAGTTTTGCAAAATTTGAATAAAAAAACAATATGATAAATTAAAAAATTAGTGTTTTGTTGCCAACCATTTATCACGAAACATTACGACTACACCCCTCTGTTTTATTCAAATTTATGCTAATGGCTGAAAATTTAAGACGATTACTGAATGAGCGTATTTGTGCAGATAATTCTGTCCAGAATGTGGAGAACGGTTTTTTAAGTTTCTTTCTCTTTGATGCTGCAGTTCGAGCTTGTTTTACGGTCGGGATGGAGTGCAGAACGGTTACACTGATTCAGGTCCCTCACAAAAGCTAATCCACTAATCATTGAGATGCACTGCTTTACTTTTGTGACTGTACTTACTCAACTTTAGAAGTGACGAGAGGAGGAGAGGAGAGACCTTGCGTAGCAGTGCGGTCTCCTGTCCGGGTTTGTCCGCAGCACCTAGGCCACGGACCTCAGGGACAGAAACGGACTGAGCAGGGCAGGGGGGGTCTCCGTGGCAAAGTGGGCCTGTGCCGTTTCGGACAAATAGCCTCATCATTTCAGAACGTGAATGCAGCTGTGTCCCCTGCTCACATTATGTATCAATTTCCATAGCGGACAGCCTTATCCTGGGCGCCATTTTTACCTGTTTTAACACCCCCTTTACGCAGCTCTGCATTAACAGGAGCATGTGGTAGAAACAAGGAAACAGCAGCAATGTACCCTGCTTAAATTCACATGCTTGTGCAGTGAAGCCGCCCTTGGATAATTCCCAGTAAAGTGCTTGCAAGCTTGCTGTGTTATATTCCTAAAGCACAATTATAGAATTTTTACCTATTAATTAGTGGCAGTTGCAGTTAAAAGTCATTAGTTGAAGTTGATTTTTTATTTTGTTTCATTAATGAATAGGCTATTCCCTTTCTCTGTGTCTTGTTGGAAGATGTTCAATTCAGAAAAATCGCTTTAATCATTGCAAATTATACGCTTAACATTAAAAGATGAATTACTCTATTACCTAGCTTTTAGCACTGCATCCAATAAAGACTAGCAAACAAACTTCTGAATATCTGAGCTTCTCCAAGATAATTTAAACCATTAATCATTGTAGAATCTGCAAAGATCAGATGAATTGATAAATCACCAATACTCTCAAGTGTGGGTGTGGAAAATGACAAGTTCTCTTACAATATTTTCTAGTTCAGACAATATATGCACATTGGCTAAGGTATACAATCTCATGATGTGAAGAAAAATTATACTAATAAAACACTCCTTGCCTAATTCATAATTCGCTGTAGCCTACCCAGTGGCATTGATTCTTCAGCTAATTAATTGCTTTATTGTTAATCAAGGACTGCAGGCAGGAACCAGTTAGGCTGACAATCAGTTTAAAGGGAAAATTTCAACCCCCCACCTGTTTCCGGCTCAGTTCTCTCCACTGGGTGTTGTGCCTGCACATTAACCCTGCTCAGTGGTAAAAAAACAACAACGAAAAAAACACCAATCAGATCACAAATCTCAATGGTATGTTTCCATAGTGACAGCCTAGGGTGTGTGGAATGGAAGCCCTAGCATCTCCTGCCCACTCCCAGGGGGCGGCACACTGGTTAAAGGAGGGAAGTGGGAGGGGAAGCCAAAAACGATTAAAAAATAGCAAGAATGGAAGGTCAGGTGATTATATATGATTATGTGTAGATATAACCGCACCCCTTGATAACCACAGTCCTTGGATAATTATACAGGAAGGTGATGGGCTGCATATCCTGATGATGAAAAGAGAGTTCCTGGTGGAACTCCCTCCCATTTTCAGCAGGTACATTTCCCTGTGAGGAAAATGACCCTATGAGGTGACCTGTGTATTTTAAACATCATATTTACTTGCAGGTAGGCAGAGAAAGATTGTGCATTCAGGTAAATAAAAAATAGAAATAAAAAATTCCCCCAGTGTGTTCTTTTGGAGATAAACAAGGAGAATGGCTGGACAGACCCTGGATGGTCCAGGTCATTAGATGCCAGGCAGACCTAGGTGTGCAGTTGCAACCTATTATGTCTATGGCACATATGCTGGTGGAGATTACCTTGTTATCAGATCGATTTTGGGTGTATTTTCTGTTTCTTCTTAAAGGACTGCTGTACCACTGCCAGATATATTTCTCATGATGGCTTATCGCTCCCAGTAAAAGCCTGACAGGTTAAATTGAAGGCTACATGTTTATAGAGAAATTGAAACTGAGTGATGGGAGCCATACCAATGCACTACCAGCTGTCAATCATGTCGCTGTTTTGGAGTTAGCAGGAACGCCGTGTCCCAGTCTCATATAACTCTAAAATTAAGCATTAAAAGAACATTATTCAAATCTGCTTCCAAAGCCAGCCTCTGTCCATTACTGTTAATCACTCCCATTTTCTCATTTTCAGTGTCAAAAGGATGACAGTCTGGATGGTTTTCCCTTTTGAGCACTTTTTAAACAGTTAAGGCACGGGGAACATAAGGTGTTCCGAGAGCATTAAGATTTTAAACATTTACCATTTCGCCTACAAATTGTGCACTTGACCCACACTCCTCATTCCTGTCTAAAAAAAGGAAGTTAAATATAGTCCATGAGAACAATCTAAATTATACAGTCTGTTCATTTTTCTGTAATTTTGAAATTATTAATTTATTCTGTAATTTCAAACATTTAACTTACTTAAATATCTGGCACCATGTGGGCGGCCCTTCTTCATACAAAAACGTACACGAGGTGGCGGTTTATCAAGATATTCAGAGGTAGTGTTTGGCTGGATCAAGACTATATTAATGAGCCTTGTAAGGACCATTAGCTTGGTGTGCAGAGGGCATGCCTAAATGCTTTTAATGCAGACTGGGATTAAAGGGAACTTAGATGTGCACGTTAAGCTTTAATGGTAGAATAAACAGATTTTTTTCTTCTTCTTCCTATAGACAGTCCTAGGTGCCCTTCAAACTGTGCTGCTACCCTGCCAGTGGATATCTTTCTGGAAACGTCCATTGTTCATACCCTCACAGGTCTGTCATCATTGGGAGACGTGCCACTTTAGATTCCACTGCCACAGTTCTGTCTCAGCAAAAAAAAATAGAAGTCATTTAATCCATGATTATGACTGTGGGGATTTAGCATGTTCTCATGCACGGTTGACTGGTTTAAGGATAGAGAATTTTTTGGGGATATCAAAACCTTGTCTATGAAATGGTAACGTGACACATTGATGCCTGTGCACATTGCTCAATGTAAGGAGGCAAAGCTATGATGTCACTCCTGTGTTCTCATACCATGTCAGTATCAGTGTGTACTGTTTTATCCACCTACCCCCATGCACCCTGTTCCCTGTCCCAAAAATATCACAAATATTCCACTAATATTTTACTTCACTTTTTCTTACTTACAAATTTAAATGCCTGTACTCACCCTGTCATTTAGACTGCTCTTTGTTGTAAACATGGCAGCGAATTAAATAATGCATAATTGTCACATGGATGGAACTTGATTGTGAGCCCCGGGCCTAGTTCTGACTGGCAGCCATCACTGTCCTGAGACTTGTAACTGAGTGTGCAGTCGGGTGTGGGGTTTGGCTGTGTGGGAGGCTGTGTGATTTCTTTTCTGTGCCACCTCTGCCCAGCGCTGCCCAGAATGACTGCACAGCTGTTCTGTCCCCCATCTCTCTCTTCTCTTTCTCTCTCTCTTTCTCTTTCTGTATCAAATTCAAATTCAAAGTTATTTTTTGGCATGACAAATTTAGGCACTTAATTTAGGTTACATAATAAAACTATGTACAATATGGATTGGAGATGCCTTATAAATGCCTACTGATGCTACAATAGTGGAAAATGTGTGTGAGTGTGTGTGCACGTGTTTGTGTGCATGCGTGTACGACTGGGTCACTCATTGTCCCTCAGAGTATGACAAAAGAACACAAATTGTGCTGCTGGTTCAAAGCAATCTTTAACAGGCATATCACATTTCATTCTCTCTCTCTCCCTCTCTCTCCCTCTCTCTCTGTCACCACTTCTGGTCACAAATGTTATTTCATCAAGACGATAATGCATATCTATTTTTATTACAGTTGACTTGTAGCTGTAAAAATATATTGATATATATATATATATATATATATATATATATATATTTTTTTTTTTTTTTTTTTACAGCTGGCAGCCAATTTGCACATTCTGGACGTTGTGCCGGTTTACCTGTTCAGGTGCCACCTTGGGTGTGGGCCTGGGGTTGGCTCATGTGTTGTTTATATCTTAGTGACAGGGCACAGTATGCGCCTGGTCAATCTTCCTCGCTTCATCTTGGCTGGTAGGAGGCCTACTGCAGACATCAACAAACATCAGCTGGAACCCACTCCAAGCGATATATCCTGTTCTGTGCAATCACTTCATGAGACAATAGATGCAGTTTTACTTAAAACAAGCGGTGCGCACGACTGTGTGAACAAATAGCACCGTCTTTGCCTTAGAATTATTTTAATTTTCTTTACTTTTCAGATTTACATATCAAAGTGAATGGCTGAAATGAAAGAAATGAGAGTTTTTCATTAGGGTTTTGCTCATCATTATAAAATCTTACAGCTTTTATTCTAATGTGAAGATTATTCTGATCTGAAAGCCGAGTGTGTCTGTGTGTGTGTGTGTGTGTACATGTTCAGCCTGTGATGGACTGGTTCCCTATCCAGGGGTTGTTCCTGCTTTTCACCCAGGGCATGCTGGGATAGGCTCCAGACGCCACCCCCCCACCCCCACCACCACCCCCACCCCCTAAAATGGGATTTTTAGTATTGCATCTAGGATTTAGTTTTGTTGCCCTATTGTAATAATGTTAATATATTTTCTAACCATTTTGGAACAGATCACATGTAAATTTGCATCTGTTAGCTAGATATTCAGAGTATAATAATAATAATAATAATAATAATAATAATAATAATAATAATAATAATAATAATAATATGGGGAAAAGAAGAAGAAGCTTGAAATTTGAATAAACAGGATGACACAGAATCCAAATAGAAGGTTTTGAAGATCAAAGGATGTTATGTAGATAATGAGCTTTGAGGGGCTTGACTAATTTAATTACCTTAGGATTACCCAAAACCAGGGCTTCACATGAGAGCCTATGCTGTGTCTCAACCAAGCGCTTTCTTGGCCTCTCATTTCAGAAGTGAGAATTTGATTTATTGCGTTCCTCAGTGCTTTAAAAAGGAAGCAGCCCATAGCATGCTGGCAAGGTACTGAAAATATTCTGGAACAGAGAGTTCAGTAGCTTTTACTTTTATTTCTGGGTCGTTGCTGGATTAGTCATTGTTCATACAAAGTTGAACTATGAGTGATGTTAAAATGTATGTATACTGTGACTATATGTATATCTTCAGCGTTAGCATATTGTCATTATTCTTCTTTTTTTTTTTGCATTTTTATGGATAAGGACAGTCTAATCTTAGACAGTGAATTATTTCATATCCTGCCATTGGATGTATTTGACAGCTTTTTTTCATGTGCTTTTGAATAATACATTTGCATTTTTTATTTTTTTATATCATTTTCCATTATTTCCTCATTGAGCGGGAAAAACGTAATCTCTTAAAAGCTTGGTGCAATTTAATGTTCCCAATTTTCTGCTAGTAAACTGAACACTATTATGCTCTTGGTAAGTAATCAAGTAAGTGATCAAGTATTTGTATTGTTGACAGTGTAATTATAAACATTATTATGCAAACAAATTGCTGGGCATATTTTTCACATTCTGAGTGATTTCTTTAAAAGCATAAATTTACTAATTAGTTACCCTTTGCAAGTGGCAAAAACAGGTATGACATCATCTTCAGTTAATTACAATTGCAGTTGTATGAAGTAAGTTGTAAACTGCAGCATGTGTCTCAGATGTCCTGGAAAATTGTTTCTGTTTTAAAATATACTGCTTATTGTCAGGAAGTGTTATGTTTGCAAATAATTAGTTGCACTGATTAAAGAGGCATTAGGGATGTAAAACATTTAAGTGAATGTTTAATCCCAAACAGACAGCATAGCAAATGCTGTGAACACTGATCCTTTCTAATATCCAGCAGCCTGGCCATATCTCAGTGAAAATGCTTAATCTATCTGTGCATTCATGAACTGAATCTTCACATTGCGGATTAAGAATTAAGGAGAAATGCTGATTGGGTCTGGTCCTCTGTGTTCTTATCAGTACATACTGTGACACTGGGAAGATATTAAGATGCGATGGACACTTTTGGATATTTTGCCATCCTCAAATATATAGCATGTACCATGTTGCAACACCATGCCATGCATCCATGTATACACTTCTATGAGCTAATCAAATTATAAAGATTATAATGTATTGTATGATACATTATCCCCCTAAAGCAGCTCATATATATTGTTGAACACATGCAAAATAAAAATAAAAAGTAAAATATTAACGAGGTCAACCATTTTACAAGCAAATTATGTTGCATTTTAAATGAAACATGGCTTGCTTAAAGAGCGATTTGGGCCATGCTTTCCTTTAGCTTTACATTTAAGAGGTCTACTGCCACTTGTCATGGTACATAGCTGGACTTGAGGGGAGGCCAACCTTCCCTGTTAATGAAATCTGTGGAATGTGCAAGCCTGGTCTAAGCTTAGAGTGCCCATAATTTGAATTTCATTTGATTTTGTTAATTAAACCTCATTTTATTTTTCTAATTTATTTGACATACATTTATCTCATGGTGAAAGATCCCTTGATTTACTGTATATTTATTGTATGTTTAGTTTGATTAGTATTTATATTCTTTCTGCCGTATTGTGAGTGTTGGGCAGAGGGAAATTTCAATTTATCAATTGTAATTCAGTAAAAAGTTTGAATTTTTCAAGGGTCTGGATAATTTTGCATGGCATTGCATGTTGCATGGTTTAACCCAATCTACTGGTGAAAATCTAAACTCCCTTGTGTTCAGATGAACCCACTTGAAGACGTGGTACTGGTCATGAGTTGTAGGATTTATAATTGTGTAGACAAAGCATAAATACAGGAGACAAAGTGGAAAAACAAATTGTGTCCATTTCTATAAGAGTATTTTTGGCACCGTGGTACAGTGTTACCATTTTTTAAATGTAATATTTGCTTACTTACTTACTCTTACTTCATTGATATAATCCTTCCTAAACATTTTTTATCTTCATTTCATTGACAAGCACTAAAATGGAGCACAAATATATCCCTTTAATGCTACTTGAGCTTGGAAAGACTTCAAAGTAGAAAGGCTTTTACTTTCATGGAAGAATTTCTTCCACATTGTAGACCAGTCCTATATATATGCTACTGTGTAAATAGAAATCTTACATTCAATATGAAAATGCTCAATGTTCATATTACTGGAGGACATAGTGAACTTCTATCTGCTGTTTCCATAGAAACATTAAATCATGGATGAAATGAAGGAATCTTTAATCATGTGAGGCCAAATCAAATCATACTGTTGAGGATTTTCCTAGCATGTTGCTGACCATTTTTCTCTTTGCATAGCTTTTTAGAAACACTGATAAAAAAATAACAGATTACTGGAAAAACTAGTACAAGCATTGTGCATTCAATGATGTATATTCTGGTTGCTTTCTAGATCAAGGGTTTTAAAACTCACTTAGAGGTTTCCCTGTGTCTGCTGGCTTTCTTTCCCACCACAATTGCAGCCCTTCATTTTAACAAGATATTCATAGCTCTTAATTAGACACGTTTAATGTCTATTGAGGGATGATTTATCCTCTTATGCTGCATTATTTCAGAAATTTCTATGCATACCATGAAGAACATATGTGCACCCTGTTCTCAAATACAAGGACATCTATTCCTAGTACTGTATCTTGTTTTTCTTTTTAAATGGTTTTGATTATACATCCTTACATTTATTTTTATAAATACAGGTTTGCTTAAAATGCAGCAATTTGGGGGGATTTTGGAACTGTCCAATTTCTTCCTCTTCTTCTTCTTTGTAGTCGTAC
The DNA here is from genome assembly GCF_013347855.1 of Anguilla anguilla. NCBI lineage: Eukaryota > Metazoa > Chordata > Actinopteri > Anguilliformes > Anguillidae > Anguilla > Anguilla anguilla. Next base: position 10,060,287 of record NC_049207.1, read on the forward strand.
AACTTTATTTCTGTAGTGCTTTTTTCTGTAGTTTTCTTCTTTCTTTTTTTTTTTTTTTAGAAATATTGTTTAAACAACACAAAGGCAAAAAAAAATCCAGGCATGGAGGCATATGATCAGATGAAAAATAAAATTAAAAAAACTAAAACTAAGGGAGAGGAATTAAAGTTCTGCGCATCTAAAAGCAAGTCTAAAAGAATGTGTTAAAAACAGACTTATAAATGGTGACACATGGCATCTCTGATGTTCCCAGGACCCACTATGTGCAGATTAGTTTCTAAAACAATGCCAGTTCAGTGCCCAAGATTATGAAGTATAAGGGAAAATGACAGAGTACAATGTTGGGTTGCACTTGCTCCATGGTCTAATAATCTACTGTAGATATACGTAGCGGATCGACGCTATTATTAAAGATACATTTTACTTGCTCATTTATTATGCAAAGATGATGTTTTAATAAAAAAACATCATTTATTATTTAAAAAAACAATTTAAATCAAGTACAGGTCTTAAACAAAAGCTCATTGTGATATTGTAACAGGGCAATGTTTGCTGTTGGATTGTGGGAACTGTGGTCATTGCTGTCTAACCACATTAAGAGATATAATTAGCCCAATGAACTGAAGACCAAGGTCAAAAGCTCAGGGAACCAATGATACTCATGCTTCGGTTCTAGAAGGGTCACATTGTATTTTTTAGAGTTTGTCCTCTTTCACATTAGCGAACTGATAAAATATATTGCATTATGTATCATGGAGCTGAGTTTGGGTGATCTCTGTGCAGGTATCCATCTCTGCTCTGCACCAATAATGGGAAATTGAGCCATGGGAATGTGAGAGTGCCACTAAGAGGGTGGAGGGTGAACAGCTTTCAGTCTTTGACTTAAATGGCCGTATTTTTTTAAGACCGCTGCACAAAGCGGTGAGTCAGTGACAGTGCAAGAAAGCTCCATCCATTTTGGGGTTTGTGTGTTCTTATTCACCGGTCAGTTTTTGAGGGTTACGGGCGGGCGGCGGTGTAGGGCATAAGAGTGTCTGCTGAATGCCGGGAACGTAATGGTTAGAATGTTGACCCTAATGTATGCCCCATGCAGTAAGTACACTGCTGTGCTAGTTTGTGTTGTCGCAGCAGATTTTTACCTCATTCTCGGGTTTTTGGTTGGTCTTCCTTGAGTCCACAGCTCAATAATGAATGCATGGAGTAACTGTTAAGGCTGATGAATCACTGGCATCTTTAGCAGGGGCTCTGCATGGTGAAGGACAAACGACTTGTACTGCGGTTTAATCTCTGATGGGTAGCAGAAAAGTGGGCTTGGAGATGCAAAGACTGAACAAAATCTGTACTAAAACCTGTACTTCAGCAGAGCATTGTGGGTATTTGGGTTTGCACGAGGAACAGAGAGAGTTTAGCATCTATTTTATTCCTGCAATCACCTGGTTCCTCAACACTCCAAAAAGCATGTATGCCAGCATCAGTACGAATGTGTGAGATGTTACCTTTTGCAGGCCCACATCCATAAATAACGAAGCAGAGCTGCTTAATGGCACTGAGGGTTTGCAATATTTAACGTGGTCCGTATGTTCTTCCTGTCTCTCTCGGACACGTCCCGGACAGATCACCGTTAATTGCTGCCCTTTTCATTGATGGATCGCGGAGTGAGGAGGTTCTGAGCCTGTGGTCCAGCAATGGCAGATGAATGAAACATGGGCTCTACTACCACAGTAAACACTCCTCTGCACTGATAATTATTCCAATTGGCTGCTCCCAAATGAAAGATGGAAACCACTTAAATAGTTAGGCTTGGCTGGAGCTGTGTTGTCAATCCTTCCTTGTCAGTGACACGTTATTCTATTTTAAGATTACTTCTGAATGATATTCATGACCGTAGTAACTTCACAGTAAAAAAATTGTACATTTCATGGTAAAATACTGCCATAACTTTACCATATAAATAATGGTAAAAAATATGTTAAGCTTCCGTTAACAGTTTGTATATCTAACAAATGTTAAATGTGTTATGGTGTTTCGCTGTAAACAATACAAGTATTTACATTTTAGCAGTTTACAAATTCGTGCCATTGCTTTTTTACAAACTTTTGCCACAAAATTCCTGCTCAATTTACATATCATATACATGTGTTTCATAAATATCTTTTTTTTTCTTAACATTGTGATTTAACTTAGAACAGGCCATGACTGAAACTGATATAAAATTCACATTAAATATCAATTCACATTAAAATTATGACCTCTTGAAAAATTAGGACACTGTTAGTGATTCCATTTATTAGGCGACATAGCTCAGGAGGTAAGACCGATTGTCTGGCGGGTTGTCGGAAGGTTGCCGCTTCAAACCCCGCCCTGGGCGTGTCGAAGTGTCCTTGAGCAAGACACCTAACCCCTAACTGCTCTGGCGAATGAGAGGCATCAATTGTAAAGCGCTTTGGATAAAAGCGCTATATAAATGCAGTCCATTCCATTTACCATTTGTTACTTTAACTTGTGGATGGAGTCGGTATTTAGTACGCTTTCGTTCACTGTACCTTGATTTGCATTTCGAATTCAGACCTTATGCGAATTGAAAGCTGTCAGGGCCACAGATTATTGTATTCGCAACATAATTACATGCAATCGGTTGCTCCTCTTGGGGAGGGCTTAATAATCAATGCTAGTTGATGAAAAACATGGGAGGTTCATTGAGTAGGCTACTATTCTATTGTCACTAGATTACTACTTTAGAACATGCTGGTCCTTCACTCAAATTGCAATCTTGAATCAAACAGTTTCCTTTTCAATACTGGCTACCAGGAAAGTGTTTAACTTGTTTTAATTGCCTTAAATACCATCATATGAAACAAATAATATTCTCACACAGTTGTTGTGTAACCTTTTTATCCTTTACATATCAACTTCAAGATCACAAATCATTATTTGTTACCTGGTGTGCTCATTCCTTATTGTTATTTTGCTCATGATAACATCCAACAGGAACACAAATTTATATAGTGAGAGCAATGCAAAGCATGAGGAAAAAACACACCCTTGAATTTCAAACAATGCATACTAAAATTGGACGTGTTAAAAAGATGCAATATGGTAATGTTGACTATGCTGTGTGAAGTCTCCATAATTATATCTTAATTTCAGCACAAACAATCTTGTCTTGTTATTCTTTGCAGGCCCACACTCACACGTGCGCACACACACACAGTTTTCAATTATATGATTAAAATTACATTTAAACATATGAAAATTACAGCAAAATTAATGTTTATGGAATTTCTGTTATCAATGTATGTGCTAATGTTAGTTTTAATCATGTGATTCAATATTACGTTTGTGAGAAGAAAACATATGTGCATAAATTTGCATATTTAATGCTTTAAACGACAAAACATTGAAACATATATACATACTTACCACTAGCAGATAACTGAAGTGTGTGAATGTGTGTTAGTATTCCATGCAATTGTGTGAGTGGTTGTCGTGAACTACTAGCATGCATGCTTCATGTGCAAACTGTAGATGTGTGTTGTATGTATGCAAGGTTGTGTGTGTGTGTGTGTGTGCTCATGCATGCTTTGGTTGTGAATGTCCAACCTTGCAGACTGCCGGACTAAACATTTTTCATACGTGTGTCGCTACTTTACGTAATGTCACAATTGCCTGTGTCGCTGTTGTTTAAACAATACGGGTACAATACAATGTGGGTACTGTGGTTGAATGAGGCTTAAAGTTAAAAATGCTGACTACATTGTAAATGGCTAAGGAAAGCATTAAAGAAAGCCTGATGGTGGCATAAACAGTTATTTTCAGGTAGGCCTAATTCTTTGAAACAGTTACCCTCCGGTTGTGCTCAGTCGCCACTGCTTCCCGAGTTGCCTGCCTGGAGAGGCACATTTTGAGGAGCTATGACGTCACCAGTATCGCGGAGTGAAAGTCGCGCCTGTATCTGCAGCTTTTTAAAGAACAGGGGCAAGCCTCTAGGAGCTGGCACATAACTAGGACCGGGGCTTGTGGCGCCGATGTAGACGGAACATTGATTACAAGTTTATGTAGGCTTTAATCTTAATTCTTAAAACCAACAGTCTACAGTATAGCCTACATGAAGACATGCAAGGCGACCCAGCAAATAGACTGTTGAACTCTCATCGCACTATGTCGTTTTGACTTAAAAATGCCTGAAGAAAAGGGATTTTCGAGGGAAAACATCAACGGGAAGGAGTGTGCAAGGATCTATCGAGGCGGTGAGCGGTGAAACTAAGGGTACTGGTGTAGCAGCATACAAAAAATGCAATGCGTAATTGATGAGATACCCCATGCGGAAAATAGCGACACGAAACAGTTTTTTTGTTAGAAAATTGCCGGGAAGAGACATGATTGTGCGTCCGGATCCAGTTTTACGCCCGCTGTATGCATGATATGCACCGAAGAGAGTGTTGTTGATCAGCGCGCCGAGTCACTGTGCTTGCAGCTAAAAGAACAGGAGCTGCGATCTGCGGTTACTGCCACGAGCAGATGACTGAGAAGTGACCGCTAGAAATTCCATCACTTTGACTGACGCCAAGAAGTCCCCAGGACAACGGGGTAGAATTGAACAAATGTGAAAGAGAAGTTTCCACTTTTATTTCATTTAAGTACTGATAACACCGTTAGGTCGATTGAAACGGTCAAGATCATTCCCATGCATGGATTGTTTATATTCTGACGACCTTTTTTTCGTTTCGTGAATACAAAGGGATTTTGCATCTCGTTTTTAGTTGTCTTTTTTTTGTTGTTGCCGTTACGACGTCGATGCACGGGAGCAGAATGGATTTGTGTGTTTTCTGAGGATCACGGGCTCCGCTGCCCGGGTGTTCCGAGTCTCTCAACGATGCAGATCCTCCGAGTCGCGTGGGCTTTCGCAGGGGCGGCAGTCTGCTGTTTTATTATTTTTTTGATCCACTCACACTTGATGAAAGAAGGTAACTGTTTATTCTTTGTTTTTTATTTTTGCAGTTCATTGCATGGGTTTCTGTGGATCTTCTTGTTTAGATCACAGCCATCTTATTCCTTTGTTTTATGTTATCACGCAATTATCTGTTTTTCTGTTACATCGCCGTGGACTGCGTCTTTTGCGCTAGTGTGCATAATCTTCAGAATTAGCCTATCCCAGCATTATTTGGACATTTCTTATTGATTCCAACGCCGAAAAGACGCGGAACATTAATGCTATGAACACCAGGTTCCGCTAGAGAAGATAACGCCTGAATAATCAAGTGTGTTTATTAATTTCAACAGGTCATTCACTTCATTATCTAAGTAAATGCGTTTTATTCCATCTGGTATTTAACAAGTTTGGCCTTTTTCGTTCACAAATAATTGTTGATAAAAAAGTAAAAATTCAAATAAAATAGAGTTGATTAAAATGTAATGTTTAGGCGAAGAAAAACGTCTCATGGTTGTTACTGATTAGATGATTTATCGTGGCATTCTTCAATAGATGGCACTAGAGTCTTGCGGAAGGGCAACGCCGGGGTCAAACTGTAATTATTTTCTTGTTATTAGCTACATTTCCAGTTGTCTGATTTGCCCCTGGATTTTATCCAGTAACCGCTAACACGCCGGATTCATGTCGAAGGCAAACGCGGGTAATCGTACAATGCAAAGAATACTTATGAAAGTGTGCAACAGTTTTGTTACGTTGTCATTACATTTTCGTGCAAGTTGAACTTCGGTTACATGCTGGCGGTATCAAAAACAACATTTAGAATCTTTTGCTATAGTTTTAAGTCTGAACAGTAGCCTACTCACGCCATGCGGAACAATCGAAATCAAACGACTACATAAATAATGGAAATAAATAAAACACAACATAACTAATATTTTTTAAAGTTGCATTAAAATATTTTAGTCAGGTGTGAACTGTAAGTCTTCTAATCAACGACAAATTTCTTTCCAAATCTCTCTCTCTCTCTCTCTCTCTCTCTCTCTCTCTCTCTCACACACACACACACATAGGCCGATGATCAAATGGAAATAAATGTAACATGCTTGCTGTATGGATAGGCTGACATGCATATTAAAATGTAAAACTAGGTTCTTGTTCTGGGAAGTGTGTTAATGGGTTTGGGGGGGGGTTCATTTAGAAGGCCGCTGTTGTTCCTTCGCTGTGGTAGAGCTAAAGAAAGAGAATGGCCGTAGTGCCGTGTCACTTTAACACACTCGACGCTTCGTGTTAAAATACAGGTCAACCTGTGGCTAATCCACTCTCTCCAAATGTACGTCCCTCATCTCGCGTTGAAAAGGAAGCTGAGCTGTCAAAGCTGCCCAGTGAGAATGGCCCCTTGTAACTGCGTTTGCACTCCGTTGCTCATCCCTGTTTGATGGAGGATTTCACAACTTTGTTAGGAGACCATTTTAAGTATTTCTGTAATATCGTTTTACTAGAGCGCCGAACATTATGTGAATGCATTAATATACTAGCCCTCTGTGACGAGCTTAACCACACATGCCAAAGGCATTGGCAACAAAATGGAAGTAGTCTTGTTTCTTGCCAAATTAAAGTATGGTTCCTTTCCCTTCACACGCTCTTCCCACGCAAACGCAGATCAGTATCTCGAGAGAAGTCTTCAATACTCAGCCTGTTTTTTTTCCCGAAGAATATTTCTGCCTCTGTTCACTGCTTGATGTGGCTTTTTTCATCAGTTTTGTATGACGATCAGATGATGATGTTCAGTTTAATCAGTCTGTTTCTTTGTGACAATACCATGGGGAATGTTTAACATTTTGTTTTTTTTTTAAACAAGAATGTTCTGTTAATATATCCTTGTGCAGTTTTGGTTGTTGCCTTGTGTTTCTCACAACGCAGTTACTTCATTATTTCCATTGTCTACAAATGTCCTTTGCTGCATGTGGGATGTTTTTTTTTTGTTTTTGTAAACAGATAACGTCTGTTATCACAGATCACGTTTCCATTCAGCCTACCTAGCCAAGGTCACCGCAGACTATGGCAAAGACTATGACGAATGCAAACTCTGACTTGGGTTCCGAAATGTGGACTCATTTTAAGCGGAATGTAGAACAGCAACTTACTAAAATGGTTCAGTAATTTCATTTCTGTTCCCATGAGTAAGCTTTATTAGTGTTTAAATCGTAAAGCAATGTGGCAGTGAAGAAATGTCTGTGTCAGAATAATGGGCGAAGCGAAGCACTGCAGTTGAATGGGCAAATGGTGAAATATCTGCGTGATACTAAAGCCAGATCTTGTCATACCGTATATTACACATTGGCTGAAAGCAGATATCCGTGGTGTGTTGTATCTCTGCGCATACCCGGCTGAGTTTGGCAATGAATCGGGCCCTGGGGCTCCTAACAGAAGCCTGCATTTAGTCATTCAAGGTCTGTGCTCATCTGCACAAAAAGTGACCACAAAATCTATTGGGGGGGAAATATGCTTGTATTGGAAAAATGATTGGTGTATTTAATAATTAAGTCAAAGTTAAAAACGTCGATAGAGTGGTTGAAGATTTTGGTCAGATTTCCTTGAGTCCTATTTGGGTATACAGTGTAATTACTATGGTGTGGTGCACATAACGTTAATTTAAAACAATTAATACATCCTTACACATTTGTTAATATTGCAGAAGTTGGGTTGGGTTTAAAGAGAAGGGTTCGATTCCCACGTAGGATTCTGCTGTGATGTGCTCAAGCAAGCTGCTTAACTTGAATTTCTTCTGTAACTTTTCCCTCCTGATAAATACGATCGTATGCATAAAATCATAAGCTGTGCAAGTCGTCTTGGATAAGGGGTGTCTGCAAAGCAAGTAAACAATGTAACGTTAAGTTTGGAAAATTTCCGTCCTGGGGAGGCGCTGTTTGCATCCATGCCCCTGATAGCGTAATTGGTGCTAACATGCCAGTGCAGTGGCACCATTACTGGGCAATGGCTTGTGTGATTTACCGGTGGTAGGCTTATTCACCAGTACTATGCATTCACAGTCCTGCTATGAACGACAGATGTGAAATATGCTGCTCTTCAGTGCTGCTCCAGGCCGATGAGCCATAAAGCTACTCAAGAACTGACCACCTCCTTCAGTGTATGAATGCAAATCGGCTGATCGTCACATTGTGGCTGGAAATCTTTTTTTTGTGTGTTTGTGTGTGTGTGTGTGTGTGTGTGCTTTGTGCTCCAATAGCTCATGTGAAGAATGATTTCAGTACAGTACACAGTAAAATGTCCAGACTCCAGTGTTAATTCAACAGTACTGGCGTTTTATGAGTCTAATAGGGACCGCTTGTACAAGGTAAGAGTTAATTTATCACTGAACATTTTACTGTGTAGAGGCAGAAAAAGGATTGGAAATTATATGTATGAAGAGAAATATTGAAGGAATTATCACAAGTGAGGAAATGAGGTCAGTTGAAAGAGCAAAAGAGCCATTAGGATTAAATGGTGCAAAAAAAAGTGTGTGTGCCTGTGTGTGAATTTGTTCTATATTTGTTTTAACTGGAAGAGTATCTCTCTTAGGAATATTCAAGTGTGTATTGCTCAGATAAGTATTTTAGTGTACATAAGTGTATAAGGCATATAATGTTCTTGCACAGAGTATTCATTTTGATGTGTATTTGTCAATTGCAGAAGTACAATAGGACAGCATTTGGGAGGCATCTAGCTAGAGATGGAATTTGGTGTGGAGTGTGTGGAATAGGTTCGTACATGAATCACTTCTGCAAGCGTGCATAGTTATGTGTAGATACATGTTAAAATTGTCCATCCATGATAGGACATACCCATTAATGGAGTTGCCTTGTGTTGTCAGCCCATGTGATCTTCTGACATCTTTGTTTGAGCGTTTGAGATGGGTGTGGCTCTACAGGTCAACCTATATATATTGGCCAGCCAGTGTTGACTGACATCTATTTTTTGCAGTATTTGCCATTGGCCTGATGGAGCTAAAATGGCTGATATTTCAAAAGATGACATAAGAGAACTAGAGACTGAAGGCAAGTTCAGAGGCTTCCAAGCCTTGTTAAAAAATAAAACCTCCCAAAACAAAGTCTGATTCACATCTGATTCACAATTCAAAAAGGACATCACACCTACAGCCTTTTCTTGCCAAGTTTGCAGTTTATTTGAGTGATCGGATGTGTTTGATGTGAAGTGTCTGTAGGAAGTAACATTCTGAACCAGTTTGTGGAATAGTTTTAAACTTATATAAGCATCTGACTAGGAGTAATTACTCTTAAATGAGTCAACATGTTTTTTTTTGCCATACACAAGATTACCACTGAGCCTGGTGTTCTGCCATGTGGAAAGGGTGAGACACTGTCAACCTCTTTGCAACATTTGAAGGTTATAAGAACTTCAGTTTAAGCAGAATTCAAATGGTAAAAATTCAATGGTAAAATGCATTATGGTGAATGTTAGTAGGCCTGGTCACCACATTCTATATGCCAGTGTGCACCAGAATATTTCTACCTTAATGAGTTTTGTAGCCCATCATGTCTTCTGAAAGCTTAAATAAATAAATTACCAGAGAAGGAGGGAAAAACTACATGTTCTTTGTGAGTTTAAAGGTCCTGCATATATTTCTGTAGGATAAGGGGGCTTGTAAAATAAACAAGAGAAAACACTTATTTTGGGGGGGATATTGCACATTAGAAGGTATATGGCTGGTAATGTATAGGGGATATTGACTATTCATTTGCAATTCTAATACCCTGATACTTAAGGTCTATCAATAATGCAATTTCACTAATTCATCACTGTAATGTGTGTTGCTGGAGACTTGCATTTGGAAAATATACCAAAAACACATTTGGAGAGTAGTTTAAGCAAAATGACACAAAGGTGAATGTCACAAAGACCTTAAGAAATAAAAACAAAGGCTTCACAGTTTAAGTAGAATCATCTATAGTAGCAGAGTATAGTTTAAGCATGTGTCTAATTAAAATCCTGCAATCATGGACGGCCCTGTGGCTCAGTCCCCTGGGCAGCCTGCTTTCAGCCCGTGTATAAACCCCGTTTGATTCCCCGTCCAGTTTCTGTGCTGTGATCCCATCTCTCTGTAACCTCCCTGCCTTTCTCCTGCCCAAATGAAATGAGAAGTACATTTTTAACAACCCTGCATTTCATTGCCTTTGAAAGCTTGCCTCTCCAAGTACAGTATGAACGCTCCTCACTCCCACTCCATACAATATAGATGATTACCTGTGTTGTTTATTTTATAGAGCCTTCTTTGCTTCTCTTTATCAAGAGTGTGAATAATTTTGGAGGGAGCTGTATGAACAGTTGGACAGAGGTTGTTGTATCCTGTAACTTTGGTGTCAAGATTAGCCAATTAACTCATAGTCATTATTTATTTGAAACTGGTACACGCATTGCCACACATTGTATTTGTTAAATCAGTAGGCAGCATTTTCACAATTGCCAAATCATTTGTTAAATTGTTTTTGTGTTTATGATTGAATTATTTATTTTTTAATGAAAGAAATATGATCAGTTAGTTACACAACCCCCCCCACCCCCACTACCGCCAGGGTCAAAACATTGACCAACCCCTACGTGGTGCTACAATTGCATCTGCCCCAATCCTCTCTCTGCACCAGTCTCCTGGATGAGCTTTTCCAGCAGACTTGCACTTGGCCAGCGGAGGGGATGTGTGCAGTCGCGGGCGGGGTTAGCGACCGGTAGAGTCGTTTGTCTACACATCTGTCAGCTGGTGAGAGGACGTTCTCCCCCGATCAGCGTTTTGCTCCAGGGAAGGAAGTGAAAAGACACTTTTGCTGCAATGGCAAAATATCAATCATCGCAGCAGAACGAGCACTCTTCACACCCTCATAAATGAAGATCGTATCCTGTGTGCTTTTCTCCCATTGCGGTGTATACAGAATCCCACGAGAGCATCTAAAATGCATGAATCATTAACTAGCCTCACCAAATTTTGGTTTCAAGAGTTCTTCGAGAGGATAAAAACAGGGTAAATGTTTGTTTGGACGTGGCATGTATTTATAAATCTTGCTCGTAAGGGTCATTGGCTTGTTTCATGCTTGGTTCGTCCCACTAAACACTTTATCTGGGATTTCTAAACATCCATTGACTTCCTCCGGAGAGCTTAATATTAATTTTATGCTTTAATTAGGCAAGTGATAATTGAAAGGTGAACTGCTAGTAATTTTTCATGCGACAGTCCTTCATTCCCTTTGATGGTGTTTGGTGATTGTACTATTTAAAAAGGGACTTTAGTGACTATTGCGATGGTAGGTGCTTTTGGGAACATCTCCTCATTGCTACAGTAAATTGCGCTGAGGCCTGTGTGTTTTGTTTGCAGAGCTCAATAATAGAGATATTAATGATCCTAACTGGACAGCCCTGGCCTTTGTCTTAGCCATCAGTAAGTGCCTAAAGCAATTTAAAATGGATTGCCATTTCTCTGTCCCAACCTGAACCAAAACAGGGTCCTCCTCATTTCTCGAGTCTGTGTGCCGTGCGTCGTATGATTGTTATTCTTATTTTCAATTTAGAAAGAATTAAAAGAAAATGGCATTTAATGAATATCTTATAACAGTGAATGTCACTTTCTCTTACTCTCTCATCCTTGAATAAATTGCATGCCTGTTACAATTTAATCCTGACTGGCTTTGCAATTGAAAAATAAGCATCCAGTGCCATGGCGAGAAGAAAAAAAAATGTGAAAAGCAATATCACACTCGAACGTGGACCCTCATTTACTTTTATAATTTAATTATTTGCGATAATGGATGAATTTTATTATGCCTGAGACATTTGTTGAACAATAATACAAGTTCTCCATTTGTCCACAAGGGGATTCCTCAGAGTCCTGCCCTTCTTCGCCTGAATGCTAAACAGACTGCAAGGCTTCACAGCAGTGACATCAGTGCATCACATCCGTTTCATCCACAGCCAGCAGCCCGCTTTCCATCTTCATAGTTTTTTATAGCAGTAGACCGGCAGTGTCTGTCTGAGTGTCCTTCACAGAGATCTGCCGCCATCAAGAAATCCGGAAACGCAAATTATACCTGCTAGTCTCGCCCCCATCCCCCTCCATCCTCTACAGTGCCTTAAAATAAGGTGACAAGGGTTCGAGAACATTGTTTGTCTGGAGCATGTCTGGTTCCGTTTCCTAATTCTCGTCGAGGTCAGTCAAAGCGCCCGCAGATCCAACCTGGTTGCAGGCGGGAGTGGGCTGACATTTCGCAGACCACCCAGTTGTCAGCCCATTAAGGCAATTAATTTCCACCACAGCACTAAGTACCTTTACAATTACGGTACATGAGGTTTCTCCTCACTGTTCAGGACTGCGAAGAGGCAGAACCTCTACTAACTTTAACTCTAATGGATGGTTACATGCTTCAACAAGTGCACTTTTATACTTGATGCTAAAAACTCTTTTTTTTTTTTTCCACAAGCCACTCTCCTGAAAGACGTTTCAGTGCTGATGAAGTAAACATGTAAATTACCCAGCGTTCCTTATGTCAGACACTCTAAGGACATTTCTGTCAGGTTTGTGTCTGTGATAAATAACACATATACTGACAAGGTGCAAGGCTGTGATGCGTCATATCTCCAATTCAGTAATATTTAAAAATCTGAGAGATGTTAAATATGTGAGGTATATACCACACACATTTTAATCCAGGGGAATGAGCTCATCTGCACTGAAAGTATCTTCACGCTTTACTCCCGATTCACTTACATGTATTTCCTCTTAGACACATTTCATTTGGAAGGGCTGTAGCTGGCTGCACAGTCTCCAAATGTTTTCCACCTCCAAGAGCAATTTTCTTGCCCTGCAGATGGAATAACAATAATATAGATTTGCCGTATATTTTAATAATGAAGGTTTTATAGCAAATTAAATAGGCCAGACTTGCAATTTTGCTTTGCTGCACAGACAATAAATTATTCCTTGGGTTCTACAACAAGACCTGGGGCGGTATCATGTGTGGATTATTAGGAGACACAGGAGCAAAAGCACCTTTGTTTGAGAAGCACCTAAAAGAGTGAGGTGGGGTGTAGGTCCGGCTGAAGATGTTTACTGCAGAACTGCCTTGTCACCCAGCAGCCCTGCTCAGTGTGCTGAGTCCACTGTAAACACACACTTACACCTGATTCTGTGGAATCCCATTGCCCTTAATTTAGGATCATTTTCATTTAAACCGACATGCGCAAAGTCTTAAGGATAATCTTTTAAGATTTAAGTTCTGCACCTGGGATGGCCCTGATTAAGAAACAAATAACCAAAAAAACAAACAACAAAAAAAAAAAACAAACATTAAATTACTTAACAGTCGTCAGAGCAAATCGTGTGTGGAAGTTTGCATACGCTTTCAGGCAAATTAAGATGATCTGCGAGATCACATGGGTTAGCGGTAATGGCACTGAGTGGGTTACTGTCGGCCGCTGTGGACTTGCGCTTCTTCAAACAGGTGAAACGTGGTTGCCATGGTGATGTTGCGTTTAAGAAAGATAATGGAAGAAGACATACTGCAGTGTAAGCCAGTGTAACGCCATCGTGTAATAAAATGAAGAAGGGGATTTGGCCAAGACCCTTTTTATCAGAATGGTAGGAGCTGATTTCTGTTATGCAGTGTAGTGAGTCTTTACCACTGTGCTCTTCCGGGATTGCTTTTTATCCCAAGCATGTTTAGAGAGGACAAAGATCCCTCGAAACAACAACAAATGCTGAGAGGTATTTTTTTGAAATTGTGAAACTGAGTTATGTAACTGAAATATGCTTACATTTCTTGTTTTGCCCCTGAGTAGACATTAATATGGTAATTTTCTGACTCAATTAAGATCACATCTGAAATTATCAAAATAGATGATAACCTCTCTTAGTTCGGTACAATAAAGATCGAACTGGAAGCTATTTTCTGCGTTAAGAAAGCCTCCTATTTCAGTGGTACTGTGAAATACTGTTCAGGCCACACAAGTGGTATAGCCTGTTGGAGGTTTCCGCACCTGGTCCGGCATGAGGTGAGAAAGCTTGACAGGTCACTGAGTTTATCCTGGCCAGTATTACCCTGTGAAACACCCCAGCGGACCTCGTAACCCTGCGGACCACCTTGTGCACCCCTGGGTGAAAACACAAGAGCAAGAACACCGGCAGTGCTGACTGACTACAGGGAAAATGGTGGTTAAGGCATGGCGTTTGTAACTGGAAGGTTTTTGGAATTCATTTCCAGGCTGCTGCGGGTGATCACGTGAGGAAGTGATTTCCGCTGTAATGATGGCTCGATTCAGTCGACATACAGCCTTAACTTTGGCATGCATGCGCGCACACGTTAGTGTTTGCAAACATATTTGTAAAGTTCAATTTGGTGAATTTGACAAACTGTGTTTATGAAGAGGAAAATGAACATCTGCATTTATTTGTCAAACTGTGGATATGGATGATTATTAACCAAATACAAGTAAGAGTGAGGGGAAGAGGGAAAACTGTGGGGGTGTTTATCTATGACCAGGGCATGAGGTATGCGTACAGCAGATTAAATTGGGTGCTGGGAAAGAATGCAAGCCTGCAGTATTGACCAATGAGAAGGGAGATGGAGGAAGAACTCTGACAGCCCGAGTTGGAGAGAAATGGCTGACACCAGGCAGTGACTGGAGAGGGCGTGATTGCTGGAGGACACAGAAGAGGAGCACTAACGGTGCTGACTGCAGCACCGTGGACAGGAGAACACAGCGAGCTGTCTGCTGGCAGAGGAGTAGAGAGAGAGAGAGAGGGAGAGAGAGATTCTGAGAGAATACAGGCTGGAGTGTACACTGAGGGAGAAAGTGCATGGGCAGTACTAAGCAGTCGCTAATAAGCACTGACAGCAGAAGGCCCAGGAAATAGGGAGTGTTGGGAGATTTGTTGCGGTTGCCGTGGGATACAGATAAGCATGTATCGTCTCTTATTCTTAATAGAGGGTTTACATCAGCTGCGTGTGCACTGAATACCAACGACAGAGAATGGGTTCCTCCATTTTGGGCTTGAGGGTACACTGTAACTCAGTCGGAATCAGGGCCTTGTGCGTCCTGTTCATAAACTCCTGTAGGTACGAAGATGTGCAAATAGGACATTGTACATAACAAGTAGGAAATTGAATAATTACCCTTGCCAAAAACGAAATGTGATTCCCATCTGTTAACAGTTATAGCTGATAAGTCTTGCAGTTTTGAAAGCATGTAGAGTTCATCATTTACTTAATGTTGGACTTATGAATTTGAAGCAGTCTGAGAGGGACTGTTTGTCTCTGGTTTATGTTAATTATGTACCTGCATCATTACTTATGCTCAGCCCTGAATGTGCTTTTTAAAAAATGAAGGGGGCCTGGGAATCTTCCGGCACATCTGTGCCTGAAATGATTGCAAAAAAATCTCTTCTTCATCAAGAGGGATGGGGAGAGTAAAAAGATATAATTCTATCTGGGAAGGTAAACACATTAGTTTGTTTTCAAGTTTGTCTTCAGCTTTTTTAGTGATTAAATTGAAAATGATGACAGTTTCTTATGCTACTGTCGTCATATATACCAGGAGTTCATGACATGGGGCTGATGTTAATAACCAATGATTGGCCGGCAATAATAGCCTTTACTGCCCTGTATTACATTATGGCACAAATGCTAGCTGCAAACAAGTTTACACATCTGTGGAAGATGAGCACAGACCACAGCATAAGAAGGAAAAATGGCAAGAATTGTATTTACAGAGTAAATACTTCAACTTGCTTACTTGCTGTATTATTCATCAGAGCGTGACAGAGCAACTGAACCACTGTATAGCATTGTTTGTGAATTTGGCCGCTAAAACTGATGAATTAAAAATAAAATATAAATGTTTGGATGACAGTGATTTAGCTACTTTTTGAGCATGATGTTATCTGAATTTACGTCATCAGCAGTGCATCAAACTTGTTGTCGTGCATATGTTGCATCATCAGTTCAGGCCATCATGTTAGCCATGATCTCAGCTTTAGGCTGTTAAGTCAGTGTTAGTCAATACCGATATAATCAATCATCTCTAATATTTACAACAGTGTATAACCCTCACTGTGCAGACAGGACTACGTTGTTTAAGGATTTATTGGTGGTGTGTTATTCATTGCACTGGGGGCTTTTATATTAAACATTGTTTCTCAAATGATGAGTTAGGAAAGACTAATGACTCTATCATTGGGTCCAAGAGGACTGAGGCAGGAGTTACTTTATAATCATAAAATGTATGCTTTTTATCATCATTATTATAAGTGGCATGGTGTGCCTACTTTGTGACCAAGTTTGTTCTTTAGATTTCACAATCTGCAATGTGAACAAAGCCAAAATAACCAATGCATGTCTCAATCAATCAAAAGACGTATTAGAAAGTAACCTACAAATGCCCTTTAGGGTCTAGAACAAAAATTTGAGCATACTGCTAATATTTGATTGGATGGAACTCTTACCAATCAGTCTTCCGAAAGTGCCCCTGAAGGCCACATCAGCTAAATAAGCTACTGAAGATAGAACTCCATCTTGAGTTACTTGTAAGGCCTGTGCCATAAACTGTCGGGAAGTGGAAACGGCTTCCATAAAGACTCAGGATGCTGCTTTGCTTCTGAAGATCACTAACTCGGGGCAAGTTTGTGTTTACACATCCTCACCACAGCCCCCACCAAAAAAAAAAAAAAAAAAACTGAACCAACCTGTTTAATTCACTGAAAGAATTGGATATTCGTTTCTCATTCCCTTCACACATTTAGACATTAACACAACACACAACTCCCAGAGCAGAAAACGGGCTTGTTTTTATTTGAACACATTTTCAGTTCAAAAACAGTCAGCTTTCCCTCAAGGGCAAATCCTCGTGAAGAATAATCTTTAACCCTACCAAAGCAATTTTATTTTTTGCCCACAAATTAGCAAGCAGCTACTAGAAAAAAATACCAAATAGCATTGAGTAAACCCGAATTAGGAACTCTCAGAAACACCATGGCATCGCAGCATCGATGTGTGTAAAATTACTCATTTTGCAGCCAGGGCAGTTGTAGCCACATCAAATTCTGTAGAAGGTGATCAGCCATGAAAACCCTTCTATCTGTTACCATTGTAGAATTTAGTGTAGTGTGGAATGCCTTGGATTATTATTGTATCTCTTTGCCTGGTGCGCACGGTACCACACGGTAAATGTATTTTAGGTTGTTGAGTATTGGGCATGTTCCGGTATTTAGCTGCCTTCTATCTTTAAGACTATTTAGAACCTGGCATCTATGGCACCTTTTCCCAGCCTACAAATTTGTTGAAAGTACCCTTTCCATGGCATTGTATAAACATTGCTCAATCTGTTTCCCATTATTTGTTATCTAATCATCCCTTTGGCACCAGGCTTGACACAGCACTAGATAGTGTTGGTAAAATTACAAGTCTCGATGGCCCGATTTCCTCATCAAACATTTAAATGTTCTCGTGTTCTTAATTTAGATGTGTTGATTTAGGCTTGTGTTTTGGGGTCTGCTGGATGGAATTTCTTGTAGTAGTTGTATTTCCAGGAGCTACTGGATGCTGGATGGCTGACTCATAGAGTTGCCAAAACTCTGTGCTTGCATTGGGAAATGGGTATGTGGCTGCAGGAAAGCATAAATCCATCACTTTTGGAACTGAATTATACCCCGCAATTTTATTTCTTTTTTTTTGTATTATTGCGGCAATAACAATCCAACCCCCCATATTATGTAATGTGGTAATCCTCATTTACAATGCATTTACAATGCATTATTCCATTCATTCTCAATTAAACAGCGCTGAACATGGGATCTGCAACTCTTATTTTTCACTGTATACTTGTTTTGTACGCTCGCTGTCTAATTGTATATTGGGCACTATCAGGCCTTGCCAGACTGAAATGAATGGTGAATATTATTATCCTGTATCCTGAATGAATCTTTCTTGAATGTCCTTGAGGTAGGCAGTGCTCTCAGTGCCAGCCACCGTGCCTCCTGTCATTTTATGAACAAATGTCCATGTCCACCAGCCACTCAAGCATAAAATAGACTGCTCCATTGACATATGCCCTGCACATTTAAATGTGTCAAACATAATACAGTAGAGCGAGTGCACTGTAGTTCAGACGTGCACCCTTCTGAAAGGGTTACTCACCTGCTCTCCCTGCTGAAAATATGTGTGATAGATGCAGTTGTTTATCTCTTATGAGTTTGTGGCACCTGCTGCTTGGCTTCTTCCATCATGACCGGTCTGCGGTGCATGACGTGATGGGCTTTCACCGCTCGTAGCTCGATCGAGAGGCCGCTTGTTCCGATTAATCCTTGGCTTCGAGGTACTTCTGCGTCTCCGCTGCCTCCCGTATGCACAGTGTTTGCTCTCCCCACTGGTTTTTTTGTGGTTCTGTGGGAGTGATCCTCTGGTGCTCTTTGGCACTCGTCTTCGGTGCTTCTGCTCCGGAACGCCTTTTGACTGCTCCTTCAGCGGGTTCACTTCCAAGCAAAAACAAATTTGTTTGGAGAGAAAGGGCTTGGACAGTTTGAAGAGGAATTAAATGTTCTCAGGCGCTCGGAGTCTTCCAGCTTGTGTGTTTCCCAGACCTTGGGGACGTAGATGCACCGTATCTTCTAGGCAGCTTTTAAATCAAGTTTCACACACGTCTGTTCATCTGCTCTCAAACATCCCTTGGCATCTCCGGATTGATACAGACACATTACAAAGCCATTATCTCAAAGCCGCGTAAGACCGTGTGATTCCAGACTGAACAATTGTGTTTTGTTATTCCTCAGTTGTTGAGAGTCATTTCTACCTGTGTTATTGCCAATAATGTTGACGGGTCCTCAGATTACCTGCATTACATCGGCTTAATACCGTGTGAGTGCGGGTGCGTGTGTGTGTATGTGTGTGTGTGTGTCTATGTGTTAGCGTAGTCTAATGTTTTCTGTCAAAGGTAGCTGCATGGAACTTTTCTGACTGGTGGTAAAGTGGTGTACATTCAGCATTCTAAAATATTTGTCTGCTTCCAAATGTCTTGTTAGTTGGAATTTGCCTCAAAATACTACATTTCCCACCTAATAAACCATTCTGTTCTGTTATCAAGTGCCAATCAAAGTTTAGCCATTCCTCATTAAAAATTTTTATTTTTTGTGCCTTTTCCCTTTTATGGATATTGGTAGATTTTCATACACATTAGCATTGCTGCTGCTGCAATCAAACCGCAATATATGCTGTTGCGCAGATTGCTAACAGCATGTTAGCACAGCATTTGTAAATAGGTGAGGTGTTTTCACATGATCCAAAGGAATGCGTGACTCAGAACTCCCCTGAGAGATACTGTACTGTCTGTGAGAGATATAGCTTCACTCAAAGGGGATATCATGGATGTTGCATAAACCATCACATTTCACTTTATTTCACTTTTTTTGAATCACAACTTCAAAGGCCTTTATAAAATGCAATACAGAATGAGAAGTGACTGCCAAATAAAAGGATCCAACTGGTCCATGATATTGGAACGTTCTGAACAATTAGAATTTAGCTTAGAGAAAAAAATCCAAATATGTCTTGAAATATGCTGTTATACTACTACTGTTATGACAGTGATTTTGTTATGCAGTGTAGGGCCTTATATTTTTACTTGGTGAGCGATCACAGTTATAGCTTATACATTACTCATCAGGGTTTATGGGGATCATCATTTGTGTGGGACAGCATATGTGAGTGCTTCCGGCCTGGCCAGCGCGTCTGTGAGGTCATGCACAGATGTCATCTGTAGTGACCTGGCAACAGGCTGGGTGGCTGACAGACTGTCACTGTGGTACATTACAGGCACCCAGGAGTCACCCTTGTGACTTCCTCCCAAAACTTATCCTCTTGCCAGCCCCACGAGGGAAGAAAATAAGACATATGTCAAATGAGAGCCCGTGGCTAGACCCAGGTCTGTAATTGCAGTTTCGCAAAAAAAAAGGCTTTCTTAGTGAGTGTAGTGAAGGTTTAGAATGATTATTCATCTGCAAGAAAAACAAAAAAATAAATCATAAAAGCTTATATTTGTCTTTTGACAACACAGTGACATCTTCTGCAATAAATATTTTGAAGTGAATTTGGACCATTAAACCACATTACGGTCAGGTAAAAGTTTTTGTGTGTGTGTGTGTGTTTCACAGAAGCGTTTTGTTGTGACTCCGACATTCCATCGAAGTCCAGTGAGGAATAATTGACCAACGCGAGTTCAGCTTATACTCTTTACGCATTTCATTGTCATTTAGCCATCTGACGCAGATGGAGGAGCGTTACTAATCTGGTTAAAGTCACTGCGCTCATTCACCATGGTTGAGGGTGCTCAGCACAGCTCAATTTCATCATTCACTGGGGTTTGGCAGGATTAGTGTCCGTTTGACAAACAACATTTAGTGTGTATTTTTTTGCTCATCCTCTTTAATAACTGTGGTCCTTGACTAAATCCCGAAGAAAAACAAATTTCTCTCAGAGACAAGTTCAACCTGCTGGTTTTTTTAGCTTCAGCAAGTTCCATTTATCCCGTGTTTCTGTCAAACAAGCTCCACTGCCTCTGTTTGCTGTGGGCCAAAGGCTCAGCTTTCATGTTAGCGTTGGATTTGCTTGTGTGTCCCAGATCCTGTGTTTTACAAAGGAGGTTTTATGAACCTCCTTGGTTACATGTATTTGCTTTGGATATTGTTCTTCAAATCCCTTATTTGGTTAGCGCATGAGCCAGATCCCATGTAGTCTGGGGCTTTTCGCCACATATGGCCGGTGTTGTTTGGAATGCACGACTGGAATCTCTTAATTGGAAGCTTCTCCCTGAGCCATTGTTTGTTCAGAGCAAAGCTCCATGTCATAGCCCCTCTTATTTAATGTTGATATATATGTTTTTCCCCCTCTGTGCTGTTGTCCTTGGCTACCTCCTTTGCTTCGGTTCTCCTTGGCTACCAATATCCAATACCAATATTCTCTTTTGGCCGTTTTTCCCTGTTTTTTAGGCGGGGGGCGGGGGGGGGGCTGCAGGGTGGTGGTGAGGGATGGTTGTGTGTGTGGGTCTGAGGATAAGGGTGTGGGGGGGATTGGGTTGAGACGCGATGTTAGGACCTCAGTGGTTAAAGTATAGGTGACTGGTGTGGCTGTCGCCGTAGGGGGGGGGTATCATCTTCTGCAGCCAGAGTGCAGACCCTGTGCAAAAACCCTGCGCTTGATAAAATTACCTCCAGTGTGTAAGTATCATGTACTGCACTCGCCTGTTTGGGGTGATGGTGTTGGCGGGATTATAAGAAAAAATGTGAACTGGGGGTGGGGGTGGGGGGGGGGGGGGGGGGGGGGGGGTGAGGTTGCTGTGGGGGTGTGGGGGGCTGGGGGGGTGTACAGGGCGAGGCGAGCGAGGGAGAGGTGGAGAGGGGATGTGAGTGTGTTTATCATACAGCTGAGCCAAAGCGCGGTGCCGAATGAATGAGAGTGAGATTAAAGCCGGGGCGTCGGAGTCTGCATTCAATCACTGCAGTCAGGGAGCGCGCATCCTGCATGCTGATCAACCCCATGAATGGCCTCATGGACTTCTCCTTCCAATATATTTCAGGCTGCAGTGATTATTGCTTATATGCGGCTAAGGTCACGGATAAATTGCAATACTTTGCTTAGCGACGGAGGAGACAGTGGGTGCTGGTTACCCCCACCCCAACCCCCCCCCCCCACCCCCTCTCAAATCCCCCCTCTCACCCCCTCCCTCTGAGCCCCAGGGGGTGAAAAACATGTTTTACTTTCTCAAGGGTTTGTAACTGAGGGGAAAACAGCCTGAGTTTAGAGGCTGGTAAGGACTCTGCGCGGTACAGTTAGCTCCCTGGGTTATAAATATGCTTCATTACCACAAAGACATATTCGCCAGAAGAGGAGTTTAGTCATCCACTGCTCTGTCTAATGATGATCGCTTCTAAATCAAAGCACAAAAGGATATAAAAGTCCAGCTGGTGTTACACAAAACTGTGTGCCAAAATGCAAAATGGTGATCGAAAGAAAAACAAGTAAATTTCCATTAATGTAGAGTACAATGGCAAGGTCAAACTGCAGAAATAGGCCACTCCATTACAGGAAAAAAGCTGATTTCCTTTAAGGGAAAGTAGTTCAATCAGGTAATACAATTTATTACGCCAGACCACATGAACACAGTGCATATAAACTCAAACAATGGCTTTATTTTATATGATATTTTGCCCATTAAACTGTTTAATTTTACTGTAAAAAAGGAGACATTGCATTACATTTTCAAAAGTTATAAAAAAAGGCGGAAAAAAATATTATAGGCAATAGAATAGCTTTCTGAAAACTATCTAGTGATCACAGAGTTGGCAACTTGATTATTACCCAAGGACGCCAAGCAAAAATATAATGGATTGAAAGTACTTCATTATTGCTATTTTTATTATGAGAACAGTAGCAATCAGTGTCATCTAAATAACCTTTCCTGGTTTTTGGCAGCTTTGACAGACGTGATATATGTTCCAGCTGTCATAAATGTGGGTTGAAATATGTCGTGTGATAAAAAGTCAGTTCAAATTCAACTGAATCACTAAGGGGGAAAAAAACGACTTTTCACAGTGAGAGGACATTTTTGAATTGGGGGCAGTTCGTGGTTTCTCTTTTGGGCCAATACGGTTCACAATTTTAGAGCTTGAATATAGAGCGTATCAGGTGTGCATTGGCTTCCCCCTTAACATGCTGCTAATTAACTCTGATTGCTTCAGAGATTGATTATTGAACTGCGTTTCGAAGCACTAAAATGTATCTGAATTCACATAGTTTTGAAAATCAAATTACAATGGAAGAGATCATAATCCAGTGCACTGGCTAATGAGGTAACCGGCTTCAATAATGGATCCATGTGTCTTTTCTGCATGTGGTAAATTGGTAAAATGATTTTGGATTATGTAAATATAAGGGATTTGTATAGTCTAACAGGACACCCTTGAATATTGGAGTTATTGGAGTGATTGTTGTGATGTGTGACTTTGGCTGGATTTTCATGATTATGATTTTCCCATCAAATAAAAAAAACCCACAGGCTGTTGGATAATAGCAACTGATCTGATTGTACATTGCAGATGGAAGCGCATGAATCGTCGCTCCCCTGAAACTGCGCTTGCCACCAACTTGAGTCATCGCGCGGAGTCTGTGAAGCGCTCTGTGACGATTCCTTTGTTACGAGCGCTATATTAAATCAAATTTGATTGAGCGATGGCCGCTGAAATTAAACACAGTCACAGCGGCTGCGTGTAGGGGTCCCGCGGGGGGGGGGGGGGGGGGCAGTTTGATGCACATTGTGTTCTTTTGTCGAGGTAGAATGAGCGAGGCAGATAGCTATGGAGGGAAGGTCGTATCCCATGATTCCCCCCTCCCCCCCCCCCGCCCCAACTCCTGAAAATGGAGAAGGTTGAGTTGTAGAGCAGTCCTTGTGTAATTTCTCCGGGAAGGGCGTGTGCACTCACCAATACTGAGATGTTAAAAGGAAAGCAATGGAGTGGGCTTATCTACCAAAAAACACATTGTTATATTGGTGCCAAAGGCTGTCCATTGGGGAAGCTTTATTAAGGTCCGGTGCATTCTGGAAAAACGTGCTCAAGACCTACATGTTCCATTTCAGTCCCTTCAAAGCAAGCGTGCAATCAATCTCATGTCCTCAGCCGTGCGGTGTTATTTTCATGTTTATTTATTTATTTACTTACTTATTTAGTTATTTATGTGCGTTATTTTATTTGTGTCACGTTTGGACATAAATCAAATCTCTTTGAAAGATTGCCTCTGATGCCATTTGAAAGAACACAGAACAATACAAAGGCAATATAAAATGTCAATAATAATATTGATTATCAAGATTTACTGCAGGGTGCATTAATCTTTCCTGTCCTTGCTGAAACATGCTCCATCACAGGACACATACATCCTTCTCATTCTTTATTCAAGTGTATTTTTTATATATATATATGAATATAATATATTAGATAATCTATTATGGGTCACTTGCTAGTATTAAGATGTACAGTATGCCTCACTCGTAGCGTTATTAACGAGATTTTTCTGCTGGGAGCCTGCATGTCACCTGACTGGACGGCCTTCAGGTTTGTGCGTCTAGCACAGAGCTTGGATACATGGGGAGGGACTACTGGCGACGCACATTTCCGGATGTATTTTATTATTACTTATTTATACGGCAGGTGCTCTTATCTAGCATGACTTACAAGATCATCGTGGAATGATACATAAAATGTTGTGATCGTGGTGCAAACAAGGGCATTGGCACACAATGGCAAGGAACACAGTGTATAAACATCGGCCTGAAAAGGTTCTAAGTTATGCATGCAACGGGTGCTATTGTAGGCAGATACACAGTACTTAGTACTTAACATGGTCGTAAAGGGGAAAAATATGTTCACATATAGTATAGACGGTCTAATAACGTACCATAAGCTTACATCACACTTATGTTATGCGCAAAGCGCCTAACAGTGATTAAATGTGAACTGCGTACAGTAATGGGTACAGAAGGGATTATAAGCCCTGTGTGCTGTTCAGAACTGTAGGGCCTTCTACAGCACGCCAGCAATCTGCAGCACTACATGTGTGGTGTCCCTGTTTACATGGGGCTTGTTTTCTTTTTACTTCCTGCATATTTGAATCCACCATCCTACTTCTTTAATCACCATTTTAATTGGTTGCTGTTTTCTGGTGAATCGCAAAACAACAAAAACTTTTTTTTGTTTTGTGCTGGAATTGCTGCCTACCTTCCTTTCTACTGTTGTTTTCCTGCAGTCCTCCTCCTGTCAAATAAATCGACTTTTTCCTAGAATTTCTGATACCAGCATCCACTCAACAGCAAAGCTTATTTCTTACCCTTGCCAGTAATACTGCAAAACTGCAAAAACTGAATCGGAAACATCGCATAACCCTACTTTGGGTTATTGCTAAAGCTATTATAAGAGATAATATTATTGCTTGCTTTAAGAAAATCTGATAAATAATAGATTCCTAAAATCAACTGGAAAATGGACAATGTGCATGGACTATCTCTTTCACAATAATACTCCAGACCAGTGCAAAAAAACAACCTTAATTTAAAAATAAATATAAACAAATTGCACAGTGAATCTGAGGAGTAGACATTATACATGTTTTGCAAAGGCAGCAAATTTAAAGTGAACTTAAACTAAAAAGGCACAAAGAAAATTAGTTATTATATGTGGTATTAAAGATGATATGTGTACACTGCTTGACCTCAAGAGTATAAATAAAACATTCAGAAAAACTTTTGTACTTCATTTTAAGGGCTGATCTCTTGCTTACTATCTGTTTGCGGCTAGCAGGGATACATGCTAAATCCTGAATGTGTTGGTGCCACTGTAGCCAGTTTCAGCGGTACACAGTGACACAATGAGTGCTGTGGTCACCTACGGAAGTGATGGGAGTCATCGCAGCCAAGAAATGGGTCTGTAATTTCAAAATGAGGGAATGAATGTGATGGAAAAATAGGCGCCAACACTGTTTGTCACCGAAAAAGTCTTGATACAGCCCTGAATACTTTGGACAATCTATGTGTAGCCTAAATGTGATGAGCCTGGATGGGCTAAATGGACTGTTACATGGCGTATATCGGTCCTACAACAGTCGAACAGAGCTATCCCCCTTCATTTTTACACTCAAGATAAAAATGAATGGGGATGGCTCTAAAAGATAGAAGATACGGGCAGTCAAACATGCCAATTTTACATTCTTAGTCATTACCCCAGAAAGAAATGCATAGCAGCAGCTAGCTGCTTCCCTAGACATAGAATGCATCTTTCATTGAGTTAATTGTCCAGTATGATTGTCCACCTTGCAGTTACTTCAGTAAAGGCAATTTGTTCATTAAATGGATTATGATACACGACACATCTTCCGCCTCACAAATAGCATTGCATTTCAACATCTTAAACTCTCCAGAAGAGCAAGAAAAGGATGCCCACTCATGCCATTTTTCTTCACTATCCTAACATTTGTTGAACTGCTCACAATGTTAGTCTTGCAAGTGATGGAACAATTGGCATCACAAACAGTGTTGTCTATCCAAAGAACTTTATATGGGAAAACAGTTAACTGATTCTCCCTGTGTCAAATAAACAATGCAATGACAACACATACCTATAACATCTGTCTTCCAAAAGTTACAGCACGGTCACAAGAAAATTCAGTAAGCACTAAGCACAGACAATCAGGATCAATTGTATAGTTGTGTATAGTTGCGATCTGGCAATACAAAATTGGGGAAGTAAACAATCAGGGATTTATAGGACAAGGTAAAAGTGAAATAATGACTTGCGCTAAGGAGTTACCATGACGATGCTCAAGCCAAGATACTCAATCAAATGCGCATGTAAAAGGCCGTACTGTGGTACATTCTGTAGTGATGCCATCTCTATTTGTAACTCTCACTGCTTTTCTCCTGTCTGAATAAAGTGAAACATACAGAAGTAGGACAGACTATCTGCGCACCTAAAAGAAAAAAGAACATTTTATTTGTTCGCAAAAACAGAGCACACTGTACTGTGCTTTCTCAGAAGTGAACTATAATTTATTAGATGTAATTAATGGGTTGCATTTGAAGAAACTTCTTACCTGTGAGCTGATTTTCTGCAATGAAATTATAGCTAAATCTTACAATTTATATTGTTAAGACAGGTATTGCTCAGTACAGCAACTGAGTTTTTTTGTGGTAGGCTAAGCATGTTGGGAGTATTTTTTTAATGGTATTTATGCCTGACCTTACTAGCTTATTTTCTCATTCCATGCTCTGCAGTCTTCCAAACCTTACACAGAAGAATCTGAGTTGGTACAATATTCTCTCATTACTTACAACACTTTTTAGTCTTGAAGTGTGGTGGAAAATCATAAGTATATGGAACTGTAAATTAAGCCCTTACAAACCACACCCATCTGTTTGAACCCTGACTTCCTGAAAAAACAAAAAACAAAAAACAAGAAAAAACATGAATATTCCTGTCAAGTAAATTGAAGGAAATTACTGCACACCTACACCATATTTGTGACCACAAAGCTTTAATGGCATTTGAGATTTTTCAAGATAAATTTCTCATGACTGAAGATTTATTTAAATATAAAAAATAAAGTAAAAATATGCCCATCAAACCTGCCATCAATGCTATAAAAAAACATACAACTTCTTATTTACCATGGCAACACAAAGTGAGCTTTGACCTCTTATTTGGGAAGATACTGCATATTTTCTTAATAGCACTTCATAGAATACAGTATTTATAGAATTTTTATATTTCTCTTTATTATCAACAACAAAAAAGCCTGTATTTTACCAGGATTCTGGCGGTACAAAAAGTATTAAAAGTGGGAGGTAGTGGAAACATCTAATGAAAATGCTTTTTCTTTTAAAAGGAATACTACTGGTGTTTTAGCATTTCTGTAAGCTGATGCATTTATTCATGTTTCATTGTGGTTTCCATCATGGAATACAATGGAAAATATGCAATTTGAGATGGTGTATTGTAGCTGGGTACCTGTACACATGAAATGTTTTCCCTCCACCAAGTCTGGTTAGGAGCTCACTGTATATACATACATAAAACCATGCTCCTCCATCAAAATAAAAAAAAAATTGACAATTCACAATGGATTGAGCATCTAGTGCTCTCAGTTCTGTTCCTGTAATGAGAGTTGCTAGAAAGGTCTTCTCTTCTCAGCAAGGCTTTGCCTGCTCTGTAGGATCCCTGCTACGGCATGGAACCAAACATAAGATTAAAGTCACGGAGAAATGTATGGAGTTGTTTATCAAAGCAAGCACAGGCGATTGCGGATGGCACTCCTTCGCCAGCGTGACTCAGCCCCTGCATCTTATGACATAACACTCTCCCTTGATCCCAGCTGTAGTGCGCTTGGGGTGAGGGGTATAAATTCAAACAGCGGTGGAAAAACACAACGCGGCGCTCAGACATCGGCAGAGCGATCGAACACGCTGAAGATTCTCCACCAATAGGGCGCCCCGTGACAAGCCCTAATCTACCATCCCCCGGAGACGGTGGAGCGGAGGGCTAAAGAAGAATTTAAATTTAAAAAGGGAGGGAGAAGGAGGGGGAAAAAATGAGCTTGCCGAATCTGCTCTGGCTATCGGTACACGCTGAGAACGGAACAGGAGATTAAGCGGCCTATGGTATGTCACCATGGAAGGTTGCGATGGCGATACGGTGGCACACCGCGCTCCCTCTCCCAGGATTCGCCTCCGTTTGAAAGCAGTATCAGCAAACACACGCCTGATTGGCCTGGCCCGCTTTGCTCTTCTGTCTGAGTGTGCACGCACGCGTGTGTGTTTATCCGCGGCAAAATGGCAGCAAATGCTGCTCACTGATCGGAAAACTCAAACCGCTGGGGAATCGACCGGATGATGCGTTCTCTTAGGCTCTTCATGGTTTTGGGGAGTAGTGTGAGCCTGTCTTGTTTTGCCTCTTATCTGTGGATTAGACTTGAGAAAAGTTTGCTTGGCTTAAGGTAGCGCTTATAAACTCCACATTCCACATTGCGATTAAATTGTGTGAAGATGGATTGTATATATTACAATGCCAGATGCTAACAGACGCTACATGTAGGCATGTACTGGTATCAGAGTGGACGCTAGCAGACCTGTGGGAGTACATGATCCACTGCAGCACTTTAACTCTCCCGTCCTGACAGCATGGCGTTCACTGAAAACACAGCTCCACTGTAAACCTTATTAACTTCATCCGGCTGCCATGTTATGACTTAGGGCCTGATTAAATCACACCTTTGACCCTTCCGACCGATCGCAAATTACAAACCTGGAGGGTGTAGAGCCTGCCCCCTCTCTGGAGAGGGCCGAGGGTCGCCCCCGCACACGCAGGTTAATTTGTAAGCAGCTTGTAGGTCGAGGGGTGAAAGGTGCTTTGATTAAGTACCCGGGCTATGGCTTTCACTGTGACACTCATCTGTGTTTCTGTACACATGATGTTTACTGCTATGAAGCAAAGCATAGCCTGTTACTGAACTGATTAGTACTGGATTCGATATGTATTATGGGGTATTATAGGGTTGATATGTATTGTAGGGGTATTAGAAGCATTAGTAGTTGTTTTAGCAATGATGTTAGTATTAATGTTGGCATTAGTAGACATTTAATGCTGCTGGTTACTTCAGAAGATTGGAAATTACATTGCAGAATACATATAGCAGAAGATTATGTATAATATATGATAAGCACACTTTCAACCAGATAAACAGCTGAATGTGACCATTTCGCTATGTCCAATTAACACAAATCCCCAAGTAGCTCCAGTATAAATCATCATCATAACTAGGTATTAGCTACCAGCATTCATTGTGCAAGACTGATTTCGTTCAGCAAGATTCTATAGTACAGTGAAATTACCCTTCCCATAAGACAGTTTTGTAAGAATGCTCTTGGGCTGTGGGTAGATCCATTTAGCAGCTAAAGCACACCTTGCAACCGTAGCTGTTTTGTGCTTAACAGCAACTCGACTGGGAGATGTAAGCACTACGTCTTGAATGGCGGTACATTATATTTATTGGTTGTATGAGCGATAGCAATGTGACTTTGTGTGTCCTTTGGAAGCATTAGTGGCCTGTGACTCTTGAGGAATGACTCATGAATTGTATCTCACGTTATGACATCACGTGCGGTTGCGCTTGTCCATAACTGCTGATTTTGACGAAACCATAACTTGAAATGTGTTTTCAAGGATTTCCCCTGATTCTTTGGTGCTTGGTGAATCCATGTGACCCTGTTCTGTTTTCAGTTTTCAGTGTGGTAAATAAGAATAACAAAAAAAACAAACAAAAAAATTGATTGTAAATGATCAATGATCCCTGCTGCTTCCTCTGACATCATTTCCTCTTCCTGACTGTGACTCCCAGGTCAGCTTGCGGCGGGGACGTGCGAAATCGTCACACTAGACCGCGACAGTAGTCAGCCGCGGCGGACCATCGCCCGTCAGACAGCGCGCTGCGCCTGTAAGAGGGGCCAGATTGCCGGGACAACGAGAGCCAGGCCAGCCTGTGTGGACGGTAAGAGCCACGCTCCGCCTCCTCAGCCTCTGCACTTTGAGAGGATTCAGTCCTCACGGTCATTCTCTTTGTCGGTGCCGTTTTACAGGATGCCCTAGAGACTCATGGAGGTCTCTTTCCCTCTCTCACAGACTTCCTGAATAACTCCTCCAAAGTAGTTGTAGTACCTTTGCTTGACGTCTAGGTGGTTAAACTACTCTAATACCAGAACATACCAATGAAGGGACACACCGCTCTTTCTGAACAGTTGCTGTGTGGTTTCCATAATGATCATTTATACAGATGGCCATATACTGAGGCGACTCTAGCTAAGAGAATTGCTGAAGGGGTACCCCACCCAGGATTCAAACCTACGACTAACCAATTAAAAGCCCCGATTCCTAATAGCTGCTCCCATCATGCCGTTCCCCGATTTAAAATAAACGCACGGTCTGCTATCCAGCCGCCAGCGTCTTTCCCCAGTGTTGTCCCAGATTATCCTCTTGTCCCTGCTGAAGTGGCGTAAGCCCTCCAGCGCGGGATGTGAACATTGCGGCGGCTTTCATCATCTCCCGCCATGGAGCAGGAGGGGGGGGGGGGGGGGGGGGGTTTACACGGCTTCCTAAAATGCGGCGGATGTTTAAAACCTTGCTTGCTGGGGCCGGGGCCGGGAACGGGACCAGCCCGTCAGCCTTGCCTTCGGGGACGTCGTCCAGCCCGCCTTAACCGAAAAGCATTCAGAGCCGTGTCACCCCGAAGGGATGAGCGTAATTAAACCGCCTTCCTTATTCATCACGGCTTTCTGCGGAGCGGTGCGTTTGAATATGTATCTCTGAGACTGCGGGCACAGCGGTCCCAACTATTTGGATAAGTCAGTTATTCGGCACTGCTGCAGTGTATATATTTATTTATACGTTTTTTTTCCCTGAAGTTTTCTTCGAAGGGCTCACAGCGTTTGTTGTAAAAATCTGAGCGCTGTCACTCACGGCGACCTGCTTTCTCAGTTCTGGCGCTGTCACCCAGCCTGCGCTCATCTCTCAGTCTCTGTTGTCTCTCGGTCCCACGCTGTCATGTTGTGCTCATTTTCAGACTTGTTTATCAGGCAGACACGTCCCCTGAATGGGCCCTTCTTGCGATGCCCAAGGAGGCCCCGTTGTGGACTTTGAAAGAGAGGCTGTTCGCGAACCGCGTGAGCGTGACGTGCCCGGATCTGCCTGTGGTGTTGGACCCCGCGGCAGAGCGGTAAAGCGCAAAGGGCCGTGACGCTGCTGCTTGTGATAGACACGGCCGTGGAGACAGTATAGACTGGGGTCTAGGCCCCTGGAGTGGAAAAGCAAGTGAGATTTCACTCATTTCTAATCCCCTGCTTCTTCTGGAGGTCATCAGTGCAGTGCTGCCAAAATGCTGCTGGGTGCCAGTGCAGTGGCCCTACAGGGTCTCAGTCAGTAGCACAGTGCAGTGGCCCTACAGGGTCTCAGTCAGTAGCACAGTGCAGTGGCCCTACAGGGTCTCTGTCAGTAGCACAGTGCAGTGGCCCTACAGGGTCTCTGTCAGTAGCACAGTGCAGTGACTCTACAGGGTCTCAGTCAGTAGCACAGTGCAGTGGCCCTACAGGGTCTCAGTCAGTAGCACAGTGCAGTGGCCCTACAGGGTCTCAGTCAGTAGCACAGTGCAGTGGCCCTACAGGGTGTCAGTCAGTATCACAGTGCCGTGGCTCTACAGGGTCTCAGTCAGCAGCACAGTGCAGTGGCCCTACAGGGTCTATGTCAGTGACTGCAGTGTGTCAACACAGTGATTCTACGGGGTCACTGCAGTGGCAAAGTGATATTAGGCCTTCAGTATCTTAATGTAGTCATACAATAATATTGCACACTTGCAGAGCAGAGATACAGTGTTAATGTAGTAACCCAGTGCAGTGGTACAGTGGTAATGCAGGGTCTCAGTCACAGCATACTGGGTGCAGTGATAGTTAACCTGTAGAGCTAACCTCCAGTGTATCAGTACAGTGGTAGAGTGATATTATAGGGTCTCAGCGCAGTTGTAAAGTGACGCTACTATGATTAAAACTCTAACACGGGGAGATGGAAGTCATTTCAGGAGGTTCGGACTGCGTTTGTTGTCGCCGATGCGTAATTGTCTCGATGTCACGCCCATCAACAACCCAGATGGCCTGGCTTTGGAACAGATGAAGGTAGAGCTGTCACAACTTCCACCTCCCCCAGCCCCCCCCACGCCCCCCCCCCCCTGGAAACAATCCGCGGCGAGACTGTGAGAAAAAAAAAAAAATCCTCTGTGGTACAAAATTCCATAATGAATGCGGTACTGAAAATAGCATTTGGTTCCCGCAGCCCAAAAGAGGACTGCGTAAGCATTTCCGTCTCTCTCTCTCTCTCTCTCTCTCTCTCTCTCTGCTTAAATATAGACTCTCCTTATCTGTAAATTCATGCTCTCTGGCCTTTTTCATCATCGGCAACAATGCGACAGGGTGCTGATATTGATTTCTATTAAGGAGAGGGAGACAGAGAAGGTTCTATTGTGAGGTAATCTTAAGTGCCGCGGGCCCTGGGCTGATTAGAGTGCCTGAGGAGCCTGTGCTGGATGAAATTATATCTCTCAGTCCTCCAGGAGCTCGAGAGACACAGAGGTAAATACATAGTTTTTTTTTTCTTTCTTTCTTTCTTAACCACAGGCCCACATGTGATATTGATACTGTTTCGTATTCAACCAATGACAGAGACAGAGGCAGGGAGAGAGAGAGAGAGAGAGACAGGAGTTCAGTCTTTATCGGCATGCAGTCAATTGAGTAACAGGAAGAGCATGTTTAGCCATGGTAGCAAATATGT
The DNA here is from genome assembly GCF_013347855.1 of Anguilla anguilla. Classification (NCBI taxonomy): domain Eukaryota; kingdom Metazoa; phylum Chordata; class Actinopteri; order Anguilliformes; family Anguillidae; genus Anguilla; species Anguilla anguilla. The sequence goes on from NC_049207.1 coordinate 10,093,172, forward strand.
CAGATTTTATTTATTCCTGTTTGTTTTTTTTTCCACTTTTTTTCTGGATTCATCCATTGAGAACAAACTGTCTCACAATATTGACCCTATGTGAGACAGACAGATGGTAGATGTGCAATAAAAAAAGTGCAACGATACACTATGCACTCCATTATCAGGAGAAACATCCATAAATTAATTTATCACTATAAAGGGAGGTTAAATGTGGTTTGGCTGTCAGATTAAAATGGTCACTGGTACATGAAAGGACATAGTTTCAGTTTATTTAGATATAGATTACATTATAAAATGGCTGCTGGTATGCTTTGTTTTGACCTTTAGCATATTTAACATTCTGTCTTGGGCTTTTCCTTAGTAAAGTTCCTTAACTTAAGATGGCAGATGGTAACCAGCTGGTGAATGTTTAATAAATTGGCACAAGTACCACTAAATGTACTTTTATTTGTGCTGCCATTGCTCTGCATCTGGCAATAAAATACCAGTGCTAAGACTAAACTGTCATATGTGCATATTTTGTGCCCCTGAATATAGAGTACACAATTAATATACTATAAAATATACTTTATACAAAATCAACCTAGGGAAAAAACCTACATCTATAATCTATAATCTATAATCTATACGGAGCCCATCTGGGCACAGCAGCTAAAACCAGCGTGACCAGCTACATTTCTAAACCGGTCTTGTGATGGTCTTAGCTGGAATTTACAGCAGGGAAGCCCATAGATAGTCGTGCACCAGTGGGCTTGATACCTATTCTGAAGAGACAGCGAGGTTATCAGTCCATTAAGCTCACAGTGATGGGTCTGGTGAAGAGCTCCTGTGGCAAGGTCTGTTTGAGAAGGGATGGAGGCCGTCTGGATTCACAAGCTAATAATTTACATGCTGCCGGAGTATCTGCACCTATCGGCAGGGTGTGTTTTCTTCCGTGTGAATGTGCAACTCATTTCTGAGGTAAAAGCAATAATGAGCATATGGGGGGGGGTGGTAGGTCTCCTGCTGCTTTTGCGACACGGCTTCCATCTTAAAATAATTTGTGTTTCAAAAATGACCGTCTGATTGCGGGTCTCATTAACGCAACACAGTGACCTGGATGCGATCCAGACACATCGCTGACTTCGAGGCGCGGCTGAGTTTGAAGGTATTTACCAACACAAACACGGTCTAGCAAATTGAGCAGGCATCAAAACTAATTTGCCAAATGGCGTTTATGAAAAACAGGAAAAGATGTGCACTTAGTTTTGGGCGGGTGTTGATACTGAGGCCAGACCTCCATGTTTCACTGGGACAGCAGTGATGACGAGGGGGGCCCTGGGCGTATGGGATTGGAAGGCTGAGAATGGCGTTTTGCGGAAAGAGTGGGTTTTGGGTGGGCGTGGGTGGGGTGATTCTGGTACTGGAGGGGCTTCTGTAGCTGCCAGGATGCATACAACACCGTACTGCCGCCCCAAAGCCATGGACTGACAAGCGCAGGCGAACGTTTGGAGGCGCCCAACGCGTGCTGCCACCTCCTGGTGGCGTGCGTGATCTGCAGCCGGCCTCTGAGCTGGCGAGGGCCGTGGGGACGCCAATCAAAGCCCCCGAAGCTACAGGAGGGGATTTTCGCATCATCTCCGCCGCGGTCAGATCTAATCCGGAGTCTGATTTACTTGTGCTCGTGCCACGGCAATGCGGTGCTGTTCAAACGGAATTTACATGGAACTAAAATGAGAGCGGAAAGGTTTTTTCTAAAATAATTTAAAAAAAGATAAATATAGGAAGACCAGTGAACTTCCCCAAGATGGCTGAAGAGAAACTGTAACTGTGTGAAGGTCATGCAAGGTGACAAAGCTGATATGTTTGTGGAAAGCCCTCATACACAGTGCTGTGCTGTGACTAATTACTACAATTCACTGCTCACTCTCTAGATCAATCAAGGGCATTGTATTGGTGGATTTCCTTTGACGTATTCAGCTCAAGTTGCTCCTTGCCAGAATACCCTTTTTGCAGGGATACCATGAAGTTGAGGAAGCATCCAAAGAGTTTGTTCAGCCCAGCTGCCAAGCAGCAATATCTGCAAACTCCAATAAAGGCTATGGGTTGTCATCTGTGTTCAGTGCAATATTATTTCACCAGTGAATTGAGTAATTTTTGGATTGTGGACAAAAACGTTATTCAATATTCTGCAGCTTGCAAGGCTACCTAGAAGGCTGCAAATCTAGGTGCAACAGAAACATTAGCATAAAAATGAAATTCTGCAAAACATTTAGGAAAAATGAAAAACAAATTATTTTAAAATGTTTGTCTCTTGTTTTCTTGTTTGTGTCATCCAGAAAAATACAGAAAAGGAACATATGGTCATAAGGAAATTCAAAGACTGGAGGTTTTATTTTAAATAAATACCTATGTATTGGTTTTGATTTAACATTGAACAGTAATTTAAATGAACATTAATTTATCTTCGAAAAACCTGCTGGTCATACATATTGAGGATGTATTTATCAAATATCATAAGGAGTGACAGATGACTCTGTCTTCAGATACAGCCAATTCCTGGTAATTGCATATTGGATAGTTTGTAATTGTTTTATTGAATAGTATTTAGTGGATGTTTTAATGACACAAAATACTCACTATTGTTGGGCCTCCATTTAATGGATTGCCTGTCCATTGGAACAAATGAGCATTTTAGCAAACAAAGAACTAGACCGCACCAGTATGTACCCACAACACTGTCTTCTGGTTCTATGTACCTTTTAGTGTACCAAATAGTACCCCCTCCTGCCCGGCTATACAACTTACATACACCTCTGAGTGTTCTTTGAATCTCTGACTGGCTCGGGAATATTTTGTGTGAGCCTGTAGGGTTCTATTTCTAGAATGTCTGCAGGAGAGGTCCCGTGACGTTCCTTTGGCCGTCCCTCTATTGCAGTGAAAGTTCTTGTCCCGAACATCTCCGCCGTGTTATTTTTAAAGCCCCTGCAGGACATCTTGGCACAATGAGCAGTATATATTCAGAGTGATGTACTTCCCTAATTTCCCATACAGGAGCCACAGCTTAATTCAGTTCCGCACTGCTAAACCTGTCTGAAGTGCTTGCGGTTGTTAGAGTGGTTAAAACCAGTTGATAACATTGATTGTTATTGATGCTGTAATGGCTGGAGTGTGCATCTCTTGCTGCAATGAATCAATAACATATAGAGGCTACTGAGGCAGCTTTCCTACCTGTATCTTTTATATTAACTTTTCGTTTTTCTAGCCTTTCTCTTTTGCATTTGATGTCACGAGTAACTGATATGTAAGGTTTTTTAGTTTAACCTTAGTCTTTCTCTACGCACACTTTCTCTTCTCTCACTAAATAAGTGTTGTACAAGAGCTCAAGACGAAATCACATTTTATTCACATTTTGTCCCCTTACCTGCCTTGCAGATGGATTCATCATATTGTCTTCAGTCAGAAAAAAAAATGCAATTTCATTCCCATTATAGGAATAGTCATCCAACAGCTGTGCTACCATGCATTTTCATGGTTATCAGTGATGCACTGTGTATTGCTGCTTCTGTTCAGACTCTCGCCCATTATACTTGGTCCTTAGTGAATTTTAGCTTTAGCGCCCACAATGCAGTCTTAAGCCTTCATCAAGCTGATGTTCCAGGCCGTCTTGAATGGGTATTTCTGTAGAATTGCATTCCTTAAAGTACAGTGCTGGCCAGAGGATGTTGGAACTTTCTTGAATTCCCTCTCAAGAGACCAAAATAAACCCCCAAGAACGGGGAAAATAAATCAGCTTTTTGAAATGCAGTTAAAAAAGTGTTTTACTCTTATTTAGCTGCAAACTACGATCTGTTTAGGGGACCAGTAATCAACAAGAGTTAGCAAGGCTGCCATCTGCTCATTGTCGATTGTAGGACTGAATAATTGTTGAGAGTCCGTCTCTGGTCCACTAAAGTGTGAACAGCTGCATCAGTTTGGGATAACTAGCTTCACCAATTTTTCATATTTTAAAATACATTTTTCTATGTTTTGTCACTGTGGAGATATGGATGTGCATTTCATCTTAATCCCATCTCCATCAACGGAGTGAGTGGATGAATTAAATGAACATTGTCATTTTGTTTATGTTGCTAAATTGCAATATTCCGGTAATGACTATGCGGTGGTTTAGCTGGGACTGCATGAAATTCCCACCGCAAATTAACTACATTTCAGAGATATTGCTGTGGGTCATAGTAGTAGCCTATTGTACTGTGAGTAGCTAATTCTTTAAAACAGGCACTCCTAATTAAATGATGTTTGCTATTGTTGTTTCTTTAATATGCATCCACCATGCAGCACAAGTGAAATATGAAGTACATATGAAAATAAATACATTCCCCTACATTAATTCCGTGCCTTAATAAATCAGTTCCTTCTCATCTTGCTGATGCATGCTGGTTGCCTCATAGCTCCAGTAAATACTCTGCCAAGTTAGCGGTCAAGGCTAACATTTTGTGCTTGTTTTTCTTATTGGACTGCACTGGCTGCACAGCTTACACAGGCACGTTGCACTAGCGCCCGTCAGTGCCAGTCGAGTTGGCGTTGCGTGAGAAAGCGGATAGAAGTCCCCAGGAGCACACTTATTAGCTCTGGCTCTTAGGACAAGCATAGGCTAGACCCTGTTGTTGTTGTTCCCTGCCTGGCCTATGTCAGGTCACACATCTACATGTAGAGCCTGGGGAGAGGCATGGGTACACCATACTCTAGGCCAACTGGGCGTGGATTTTGTTTACATTGCATTACAGGCATTTAGCAGATGCTCTTATCCAGAGCGACTTACATTGTATCCAGTTATACAGCAGGATATATACTGGAGCAATCCAGGTTAAGGACCTTGCTCAAGGGTACAACGGCAGTGTCCTACCGGGGAATCGAACCTGCGGCCATTAGGTTACAAGACCAACTCCTTAGCCATTATACTGCACTGCCGACCGTGGCTTTGAACGTAAAAGACTGGGTGTGTATCAGCCATCGAGAGTGAGCCGTAACTGGGCCCGCTCCTGCACAGCCCTGTTCCTCTGTGGGAATTAATGCCCCCCCCCCCCCCTCCCCTTGGGGAATGACTCTAAACACACTTTCCAGCCAGCCCTGATACCTCTCGCTTTCGGTAACAAAGTTAACTCGCAGCTCTCTCCGGGAGCAGTGCGTTAAGCTCAGATCCAGTAATGTTATGTAAATTAATTTCTTTTATCCATGTGATCTCTCTCTCTGTGGGAATGGAACCTTTTTTTTTTCGCTTTATAAATATTAAAAGGGTTTTATCTGAATGATCTGTGGGAAGAAATTCTGAAATTTGCTGAAATTCCATCAAGTAATGAGTGATATATTTCAGCTTATATTTCTTTTTAGATATGCCTCAGTACAGTTAGTGCAGTGGAACTAAGTACTAAAATGATGTAATGGCTTGGTTGTACTCTATTCTTTTTCATAGTACATTTAAAGTACTATGAAAGTATCTTCAGAACCGTTATCTGTTGAACACTCCATAGCAAATCAGTTGCAAACATATTTTGATGACTACATTAGAACCGCAGAGATGCAAACCCTTAAGGACTAACTGGCATGGAATCAGAAGTAGCATATGCAATTATGCCTTACTGATATCAAGCTATTTTGGCTGATGCAAAAAGGCAAGTATTAAACAATATAGCTTGATGAAGCAAACTGCTGGGGAATGTCTTTTTGGTAAGGTCATGAACTACAGCTGCGGACTGCACCTGCGTTATTCTCTGAAAATGTGCGATGTAGCTGCGATAATGTATACAGCTGTTCAGAACATCAAGCCAGACTAACTGGTCGGAACAAAAGCTAGCATTACACACTGACCCTCCAGGAATGGAATTGGGCGCTTCAGTTTTAATGAAATCCCAATTACCGCTGGTTTGATTATTGGACAATTTAAATTACAATCTCTAACTACAAAATTAGGCAACAGTAATGTCAGTGCGGAATCAAATTAAAACGACTAATTGGATGTACTTTTGTGTCACGCTCAAATAAATGAATATTTCTGAAATAAATAAAATTTCCGATGCTTTTGTCTGATCGCAACCGTATTTTTATTGCGTTATAATGGCTTAAAGCACTTGACATTAAAAAGTTCGCATGTCAAAAAAAAAAAAAAAAAAACCGGAAGAAACAGGAAGTTTTCTTCTAGAGATATTGTAATTTGACGCCTCGGGTGCAGTGCGTGTCCTCAGAGCGAGTCGCTCCGCGTTCTTCGGCGGCTTTCTAATGGAAGCGCAGGTGAGAGGCAATCTCGTCGGGCGGACCGGCGCGTTCCGCTGCGTGATTGCTGCTGTTAGTGCATCTCTCGCTGGGTTTTATCCGCGCTCGCATTCACACCCCCGTTTAACGGCAGGTCTCCCCGTCATTACGGGAAATGGATTTCAGTGCGCCCGTCGCCGGAGTGGGCTGTGCGGTAGCTGGTTGTGTGTTGTTTGGAGCGGATGGTGCATGTGGTCATCCGCCACTCAGTGTTTTCTGTTTTTTTGTGTGTGTGTTTCTCATTGATGTTTGAGCTGGACTGAGAAGGAAGTTTGAGTTCGAGGCTACATACAGGCTCAGGAAAATAAAGCCATAGGAGTACTGCATGCTGCTGTTTGAGGACACATAACAATGCACAAAAGTACAAAATGATCATAAAAAAAAATACTAAAATAATAATAATGACTATGATGATGATGACAATAATAATAATAGTAATAATAATCATAATTTTTGTGTTTTGCCTTATCATATGAAAAGCAACCTATTTTTATTTACTTCCAGATTTTCTTGTCAAAATATCTGGAAATATCTGATTTTAAGCCCTTTAGGATTGATTTCTTCAAGGAAGTCAAGTCTGGCAATGAAAGATGTCTGATTGAAGTTTAATTTAATCTAGCCCTGGGGCACACGTGCAAATCCACACACAGCAGCTACAGCAAGCGGCAAAACAAATTTGCACAGCGATGTCTAAAAATACATTATTTGCAAGACATTTCAGGCAAATGTTCCTGTGTAGCCAGAGAGCACCTGCCACAACTACAGGTTTACAGTTAGCACGTCGTCAGTTTATTTTGCCGGTTTGTGTGCGAGATAAGCTTTCAAGGTTATTAACCTTTTCTAAGGGTCTGGCGTGAGTGACGCGTTCAGGAATCATACCTGCTTCCGTCAGGAAACAGCCGCTGAGCATTATTCCTTCGTGCCCCTTGGCTCGGCCTATCGCTCGCTGTGATCACAGTGCAGCTGCTTCCGTGTGACTCTTAACAGATCTGTTCTTAAACAGATACCGGGCCTACATGCCCGCAGCCGCCTGACGTACTTAATCAAATGGCTTTGTTTCTTACTGTGTGCTGTAGTATTGGTTTATTTCACTGTAATTTATTAGGTATGTTATCGTCTTTGTGTCATTTTTAGTATCCCAGTCATTTAGGCCATGTGGTACAAAGGGTAGAAAACGAAGCTTGTAAAAAATTTTTTAAAAATTGGTGATTGGTTTGATTCCCAGCTGGGGCAATGCCATTGTACCCTTGAGTGACGTGGTTAAGCTGAATTGCTTCAAAAACACATTTTTAAAAAAGCAGCTGTGGATATCAGTTCTATGTGAAATGTAATATGTGCAAGTTACTCTGGATAACAGTATCTGCTTACTTCCAAAATGTGAATGGCATGCAAATTTAGTTTCCTGAATACATCCGTAGAAAGTTTCCAGGGGATAATTTTCAGGGGTATTTTAGTTGTTGTTTCGCTGCTGTTTGTCTTTTGTATTCCATCATTGTGAATGATGTAGGATCGTAAATGGCACTATACTGATTGAGTAAACACTCAGGTGTTTGTAAAAGTCTATTGTCTCCGTGCTGGATCCGCGGGAGCTTGGCGGTAGTGACTGTCTCTCAAACAGAAGGCTGTGTTATCCTCTCTCTAATGAAACATGCCAGGAAGGACTTGATGGGCAAGGAGAGGTTGAGAAAAGGACTGGTGTGTGTGCGTGTGTGTATGTGTGTGTGTGCGCGTGTGCGGTGTGGTGTAAGTGCATCTGAAAACCCCCCACAACAGCAACGTTTCCGCATTCATATAATTACTCTCCAAAGAGCAGTGGAAAATTACAGTCACTTTGCCGGTTGTCCTTGGGCCCGTGTGGTGGTATTGTGGTAATAACAAACGACGCTCGCTCGCGGGACATGCATCATTATCACCCCCCCCCCCGCACCCGCCACCCATCCATCTGGGCTGGGGGGACCATTTAAACCAGGCAAAAAGTGCACATCCTTCCTTGTTGTCATGTAGGGCAATTTTCATAAGAGGGTGTGATGGGACATCTGCCTGACAAAAATTCCTTTTATTACCGTGGCGGAAAGCATGTGCGTGTGCGTGTGTGCGTTGTGCGAGTGCAGGCGGGAGGGAGGCAAAAAACATGCAGGGGAAAGAAAAAGATAAATGATGCTTCCTTCACCCAGGAAGGACGGTGAATTAAGGAGTGTATTAATATGCATTACGGATGCGGGCTGGTTCCATTGCGCCCCCGCCGAGCCTCGGAGTCAGATGAAAGAAGCGATGCTTTCAGAATACGCCGGCCTCGTTGGAGTATGAGTGGTAACTGCGTGTCCCGTCTGTGCACTGAGGACCATGTGACCTGGGGGGGGGGCGTGGGCCAATCAGGGCAGACCTCAGAGTAGCATGGAGGTGTTTGTGCCTCGAGCTCTGCGGTACAGACGGTCACTGCTTTAGATCTCCACCTCAGCACACAGGGCCCACTGCTCAGTGAACTCTCCTTCCTGTCAAAGCGGAAAAAATGCTTTATTGCAGTGCGCCATATTGTTGAAATATCGGAGCATGGACATTTTGTCAAAAGCATATCAGCTATGAGAATCCTGCAGCCGTTTCCAGACAACTGTGGAAATCACACCCCGTCAATATTAGTAATCATCATAATTAATGAAAGTGTTTGAAATCGCTTGGAGTGGGAATAGTACTGATGAGTGGTTTACTGCAGGCCAGATACAATTATATTTACTCGTCTCAAAATGACACCCACACTGTCACATGTACTATAGTGCTTGCACATTACTATGTGGATTCACACTGCGATAAGTCTTTCTGTTGTTCAGCTTTGGAGATACTGTGCTATTCTGTATTGCCCTGATTAAAATGATTTTCCAGAAAGAAAAAAAAAGGTCAGAGGTCCAGTGAGATAGTTGTCCCAGGAACAAAGGATTCAGGAAAGGGCATCCTACACAGCCAGTGGAGGGATGTGACCTGTAAGGATGGCACTGGTGCTGTTCCTGCATTGTCCTGAATTTGTACCAGTCATAGATCCAGATCAGATTGAACCAGTAAGGCACAAAGTCATTGAGTCATAGATTAGTTCACATTGAACCAGACAGTTACCCAGCCATATATTAGTTCACATTGAACCAGAAAGGTACCCCGCCATAGATTAGTTCACATTGAACCAGAAAGGTACTTTTTACAGAAGCGCTCGGTAAAGTCTGAAGAGCACTGAAGAAGTTGGTACCAAATAACCATGACTGTAATGACTGTGATCCAATAAGACCGCGTAAACAAAGAGGGATATGCAGGCCGGTAATGCATTTCACAGCACAGCAGCTCAGGAAGTTGCATTTCTTTTTCACGTTCTGGGTCACTGTTATGTCAGATGCAGTTGGGGTATAATGGGCAGAGAGGAAATTAGACTTTGGGCTTCCATTTCACAAGGCTCTTAAGAACCTTGGTGATGCTGGAGTCAGGCCTTGTGGTTATGGTAGTACAGTAAGTGTTGTGCCGTTACTAAGGCAACGGGGAAGGGGGAGGGGGGGGGCACTGATTGGATGAGATCAAGATGAAACCTGTGCTGCAAATTTCAGGAAGAGCTATCACTGTAAAAATATACTGCCGACCTCACATCACACAGGCATATAAACATAGTGTCTTTGCCTTATGAACCATGTAAGGAATTCTGAGGGAACCTGATTAGATATTCTTTTTCCCTGACATTCCATAATTACTTGAGATGAATTAATTCCAAAGCGTCATCATATGAAGACTCAAAAGTCACATACAAAAATAATTTAGGTTTGTGTCTTGCATTTTGGCTTATACGTTTAGGGCTAGAATGATTCTGCCCTTGACGCACGTGTCCACACGTATGTACGCACAGATGCATAAAGAAACAGAAACAGGGACGTGTAAAATGTGAGAGCGGCTCATTTGCCCTCGGTTTATAACTGCTGCTTTTTGCGTGTTTATTTCCTTATTTTGTGTGACATCACAACTTTATTGAGCTCCTGATGTAGGAAAGCGGTGCAAATGCTGAGGCGCGGAGGGGCAGTGTTTTACTATTTACTTTCAGGGAAATGGCGAAGAAAGACTCGGCGGTGTTCTCCGGGAGCCCTGCTGATTGCCAAGTCTTTCAAATATCTTCGAATTTGTCCAGGGACAATGCAGCCCGAGGAATAATACACCTGCCACCTCCACTCAGCCTCGGGTTTTGACAAGAGCACTCCGCTCTCTGTTTAAACGCCAAAACGGCATCAGAGCAGAGCGGGCCCGGCTTCTCTCTCTTCCCACCCGCTGTGTATTTTTTTTAAAACCGGCCCGTTTTATGAGCGAGGGAACGTCCCGGTCCGTCTTTCTTCCCTTCTCCCTCCGAAGCCGTCAAGCTGAGCCGTGCCGGGGCGCCGCGTTCCCCGGGGGTCCCGCCGCGGGCCGAGATTGAGCGGTTCCCCCCCCCCGCCCCCGGTTTGGAAAAGTGAATTCCCCGAACTGGCTTCTTTTTTTGACTCGAATGACAAATGAGCTATCGATTAGTTGTTTGCGATGCGGTGGAGGCGCGGCCTGATCGCGCGCGATGGGCCTTATTTCGCGAGCTTTTCGGAGATGGCGGCTCAAACGAGGGGGCGCCCGTGGAGAGGTCCCACAACATTTATGTAGCCCGGGATCGGCGTGTGTTTGTTTTCTCTCAGTTTGCTGAAACTTCAGTTATAGACAGACAAGAAGCCAATTAACACAAAGGCTGTGTTAACATTGTATCTCCGGGCTTTTCTAGTTACATCATGATCCTCTCTAACCTCTCTCCCCTCTGACAATATTCACCCCATATACCCCGCCCAAAATAAATAAATAAACAAATAAAATTAAACGAAAAATATAAAATAAATAAAATAAAGATGTCCTGAATAACCTCTGGTCCTGTCTGCCACACATTGATCTGGAGACGAACCAATTTTCAAATGCCCAACCAATCAGATATACGGAGGACTCAGTCATAACCAGCCTGCCTCCATGTAACGTCAGCAAACCCTGGAGCGTTGTTTCGGTAACCTTTGGAATCGATTTGAGCTGATTCTTTTAAATGTCAGGAGTAGCACTCTGGCAGTGACTGTCTACAGACATTTGTCAGCCTGTTAAATACACAGCACTGCAAACTCTTTGAAGAAACTGATACTTATTAATTATCAGAACTGCATAAATGCGAACATCCAATTATGGAAATGAACATTTTATGGTGCACCTTCCCAATGAAACTTTCCTTCTTGAAGTTTACACTTCGATTAACATTTTGCTTCAATTACCCTTCTTTGTTGTAGAGGAGAAAGATGTTCCAAGGTAAACTGATCTTCTCAGCAGTGGAAAATCCTTTGATTAGACTGTCTGGGTTGCATTGAATTTAGCTGTTATTGAGCTTTGTTTTAACTGTACAATTACATAAAGTGTCAAGGTTTTTTCCATATATTTATGTTAGTTACACTTTCCACAAGGAACTCATTGAAGTTTTAAAAGTATATACGTTTTGTAAGAAATCTGCTGTTACAATTAGCCAGAGATTAGTCAGTGATTGAATTTCTCTCTTAGATCTTTTTTCCAGCCCTGCCCTTTTTTCATTTGAATTACATGAAGGATTTACCATCAGCAGTAGTGCTTACAACTTTTTGCCTGAATTTGAAAGAAAAAGAAGGGACCATCACAGCTTTTCTTTGTGAGGCTCTGTTCCTACAGAAGGATTGCATACCCTTCTTCTGTAAGTCAGGCTTGATCTGAAAAGCTGGGACAGCCACGGCGATGTGACGAAGTATTAGCAAAGCATTACTCTTAAACATTTAAATAATCTGCTGGGCCGCGATGGGAGACGCCCCCTCGTTTATCGTCTCAATAACGCCTGTCTGCCGATGTGGACTGCGGCTCGGGAGAGCGACTCCGCCCCTCTGTCTTAACGACACCACCGCGACACACCTGGGATCAGGACATCGCTCAGGTTTAATGGAGACCCCAGGAATTGGGAGCGGAATGCGTTTAACCGCTCACCTGTAGAAAAAGGCGTGTCTGCTTCCTGACTGCACCACCGACCGCCAGGTCTAAGTCAGTGGACCAGCGTTGGGCCCACTGGAACTTCTGAAGCTTTCTCCCTGTCCGAGTTTTATATCCGGTGTTATAAGAGATGTGCGTTGATGAAGGTGAATTCAGGGTTGTGTTCTCATGGGGAGTTTTATTAAAGGAAGATTCCCCAAGAGGACCCACAAAAGAAAATGCTCCACTCTGTTAAAAAAAAGTAATTTTCTTTTCAGTTTTAACAAGTATAAACATGATAAAAGACACAAGAGTCTCTTTGGTGGTTAAATCTGGAGTGAACATTTTTCTTTTTATGAACTCTTCCCATCACCCAGTACTGTGGAAAACAGGGGGTTTAACTTAAAATGTGTCTCAACACACAATCTGGACTCATTTTCATATTGCATTCCTTTAAAAACAAGTTTTTAGAAACAAGTTCAGAGCTTGCCACTAAGAATGAGACAAAGATTTGTATTATTCAAATGCACGAACACGCATCACAAAGCAAATTCTTGGACCTATGCTCAAATGCTAATTCAGACAAGGAGTAATATCCTTGTTCCAGGTGAGACTAAAATAGCAGAATACTATTTGATACTATTCATTTCCCTGTGTATGAAGGTTAATTGTTTCTTTACAGTAAGTAACACATTACACAGGGGACTTATGGAAAAATCAAATGCTTTATGTTTACAGTCGCCATTGTGCTAGAGGCATTTTTTATTGCATATTGTTATAACAGTAATAACATTTAACAATGCTTCTGTGGTTGTATGTATTACAATAATAATGACAATAACAATAATGATGTTATTGCTGTTTGTTAAATGATCCTGGAGGACAAGGCGCTGGTTGGGGTTGACCTTTCCGCAGTTAGCCCACAGAGTCTGTGAGCAGCGTAAGAAATGTCAGAGACGCTCTGTGTCTCACCGATATCGTCTGCTCTCTCCGCCCCACACTCCCGCTCACACTCCCGCTCACGCTCACGCTCGTTTGCGCTCTGGCTGGCTTTTCGCGGGCCTTCCGAACAAACATCTCTGCACCAGACTCTGGTGGGAGAACTTGTGTGTGTGTGTGTGTGTGTGTGTGTCTGTGAGTGAGTGAGAAAAGACCAGACCGTGAACCATAAAAGCACGAAGCAAGGACAAGTCCTTTTTAATGAATATTGTTACTTTTATCGAGGTGAAGTAATGGCTTGCTCCTAATATTTCACATTGTCCGTGTTTGAGTCAGAATGCAAATTTCACAAACCTTCAAAGGCCAAGTAAGTGCCAGGCCATTTTGTAGCAAATGCACTAGGCTGTTTCATAGGGTTTTAATCAGCCAGCTGACAGGCCTACCAAACGGGTGGAATAATTGCATTAAAATCATGCACTTGCCTGAAAAATGCTTGAATGTAAATGGCTAATTTAGCGAAATTCTTTTTGCCTTCTTGCCTTTTGATTTTTTAAAATTGCAAATTCAGCATTGGAGGCCAACTGCGGAGGTGGTGGAAAAATAATGTTTGTTGTGCCGGAGCACCGTTAATGAAGAAGATGGTGCTCATCGTTTGATTCTGTGCAGCACAAGAAATATCTAAGGGGATCAACAGGACACAGTGGAGCAATTTCGAATCTACAGGAGCTTCTTTCTCAGTCAATGCTACTTTTAAAGATGATTAAAAAAAAAAATGTTTATAAAATGTTGAAGTTCGGGGGGGGGGGGGGGGTAAGGTTAAGAGTGAAATGAGGGGGGGTTTGAAGTGTGCGGGGGTATTAGCGACGGCCCGCGGTGGCCCGGCGGGTCCAGGAGCGCCGGGGCGAAACGGAGACGCGGCGAATTTGCTTAAAAGGGTCTTTCAGCCGTCATTACCGCGCGGCGGCCCGGCCGGAATGCTAATGCTGGAGGCCAGCGGGCGGGCCGGCGGGCGGGCGTCGCTCCCGCGTCCCGGCAAAGAGACCCCGGCCGCCAGCCTGCTACTGCAGGGGGACCTGGGCCGCGTGGAGAAGCTTCCGGAACTGCTGCTGATTTAGGGGGGGCGCTTTCTGCGACGTATAAGCTTGTCATTATTTTGTACAACCCCCCGGCGCGTGAGAAGCCATGAGCACGCAGTGTCTGCATGCGCTCCAGACTTATTAGGTTGTCAGAGGTGAATTGCGGCGTCCTGCTCCGCACTACCAGTGGATTTCGAGATGTAGGCATTAGCTGTGAGAGTGTGAAATCAGTTTAATTTACAAGAGGCCCTTAAGAAACGCGGTTGTAATAACATAAGCGCCCGAAAAGATAGCCACTTATGTTTAATAGTGGCAGTTTGTCGGTATTGGGGAGGTAACGAGATGAGAGCCTGATTTCCATAATAATGTAATCGGACATATTTGATTTCCGTGTAATACACAACGCGTTTTATTGTCCGTTATGAACTGCATCGGGTGAACAATTATTAAAACAGTTAAGGGGCTGTTACTGTACGGCTGCTGGTTTGCATCCAGAGTCACGACTTCCAAGTGAGGCACTGTTATCGTACTGCTCATTAAGGGCCATAACCTGGATTGCTTTTGTATTCGGTGGACGAAACTGGAATCTTAACCGCATCGCCACGGTCATTAATTGCATTGCTAGGCAACCGAGATGATGTCATGTTAAGAGCAGTGAAGTGGCCCCGCCCCTGTTTTGGTTTATTTTTGGTAAGTGCCATTTTGAGATGAAACCTCTCTGGAGGGAGGGCAGCCCTGCGTGTGCGCTACCCTGGGAAGAGTTGCATCGTGGGTCCTCTCCTGCCATGCCGTGCTTTATACCGCATTAAGCTGAATTTATTACCCAGGGTTCCCAGCTGTTGACATGATTGTGATATACTATTTCACAGAGATAGTGTCCCACCGTGGGTGTAATGATGTTATTTCTGTCTTATCTTCGCAAGATGAACCGTGTGCCGATACCTTCCTGGAGGTAGATTAGATCCAGGTTGTTTATATTTCATAACAGAAATTGCCTTGCGAATGCTGTTGCTCGCGCCCTGTCTCTATTGAGCCGGTGCGACGGAAACGGTCGGGTAATGAAGGACACAACAACGTTGAGTGTGAAATTGATTAAAATGTTATCTAAAGCCTTATTTTTTTTTACCTCCAAAGGCCTCGTGTATCACTGATATATAACACATCCAGGGGCCATATCAGATAAGACGTGTGAAATGTAAGAATTTAATTCAATCCCATCTCTGAGATGTAAGCAGGTCTCTTTGTCTTGTTTTATAGTAAATTGGATTAATAATTGGGGCTAACAGGCTATCGCAATCACATTGCCAGTTTCCAAAAGCTCCGGGAGGACATATTACCTTATTAAGCGGGCCGTATAACATTTAATTTTCTTTATCATCTCCAGTCTCTCTGGCAAATTGTAATTTAGCTTTGGACATAGAGAGCTGCTTGAATGGTGTAAATGACTAGGGGCCTGCTCACCTTTTAAATACAGGGCCAGATATCCTGTGCGTTTCTTTACAATAAATCATCTTCAAGTGCGCCTTACGTTTAAAGAAGATCCCAGATGTACTCTCGTTTCTTACTAGATGGGGCAGAGATATGTTTTTATTTTTTATTTTTATGCTCATGCATTTGCTCTCCCAGACATGTGCTTCGTTACGCTCACAGTGAAACCTGTCAATCACGACCCGAGCTGGGCTGCATTGATATATCAGCCTTGCCGCTCGCCAGTTGAGAACTTGGAAACTTGGAGGGAGTTGCCATGGGAATAATTCAGTGCCTTTGTGAGGTCGCAGAGACACAGTAATACAGCGCTAGCAGAACCCAAGCCTGTCTTGATGAGCTGAGCTTTATGTTTCTCTGTTAGCAGGGTCATCACCAGGGTCATCTTTTATTTTGTTTGCGTGTTCCCTGAGAGTGTCACAGTGCAGCTATATTAAGCTTGTCAACATTTTACCTCATATGACCATTGTCGTGAACTATGGATAAAGCCAAAGAGCCTCAGCGTTGCTTACAGCCAACCTGACGAAGGTGAGGACGAGTCATCTCGGTGAATCGGAAGGGTTTTAGTTCCTGTGAACTAACGAACGCAGGCCTCACTCTAGATTTTACCTTGCGTTCCCGCGAGAATCGCAGCGGCATCAGAACGAATAGGTAGCGAGGTCGATGCCGAAATTGCGTGGAAACTGCGGTGAACTAATTGTGGATCTCAGCATCATGGAATAAAACCAAGAGCAGCGGGAGAGATATCAGATCCGTTCTCTTCCCACGAGCGCGCAGCTATTTATAGTCGCCGTGGCGACGAGATGTCCTCCGTGACACACAGACTGATAGCGAGTGTCTAATTATACATGTACCCCATTGTGACCACGTAGTATTTCAATGCACTAGTTTGCTAAATATATAGAAGTGTGTTTTTTTCCCCGTTAGGTGCAATGCTCAAAATAGCAATTAAAAGAAACCTAGCAGTGAAATAAATCCACACTTGCTCTGTGCTCTGAGCTGAGAGCTGGGCTCGGTGAGTGTGGAATTGTTTTTATAGATGTGCTGACATTGGCACAGCCATGTTCCTCCATGGCGTACCTTTCTTCCAATTATTATTTCCTCTGTAAAATGAGGCTGGGGAATAAAAGTACCCCCCCCCCACATCTCTCTCTCTCTCTCTGTCTCTCTCTGTCTCTCTCTCTCTCTCTTTCCCTCTATCTCTCTCTCTCTCTCTCTCTCTCTTTTTCATTCTCTCAGGGCCAATTGGGGGGCCATGGTATGCATTGTGAGTGCCCTAGTTTTTTATAAATAGACATTTGTGTACGGTAAGATATAAAAACAATCTGCCTTAGATGAAAAGGCTCACAGATCGCATGATTTCGGATGGAGGCCTCTGTTTCCTTTTTTAATGTCATTCTTTTTTGTACTAATTTTTTTTTTTTGGTCGGGTTCATTGCTGCTTGCAGCCCGTGCAGGCGAATTGGCGCTCAGCGGTGAACTGCTTGGCCTGGACTGATGCGCACACTCCGGAGAGCCCAGGTTCCTGGTGTCTGGGCGGGGTGTCATGTGTGAATGATCCCCCTCATACGTGTGAAGGCTTTTCCCAGACAAGGTTGACTGACAGGCTGAGAGAACTGGGTTGCTCTGATGGTCTACTGGGCGATCACTGTTCAGGTGTAGTCCTCCATATCTCATTTAGAGTGGCCCAGTGCCTCCCTCCCACTGTTCATTACCTTCCTGTTGTCTCTGTGGCAATAGTAATAAAAAAATACTACTACAACTACTACTATTACTAGTACTAGTACTACTACAACTGTTGCTACTACAGTACTACTAGTACTGCTACTACTGCTGCTGCTGCTACTACTACTACTAACAATAAATAATAATAATAATAATAATAATAATAACAATAAAAGGAATAAGCAAAATAAGAGAATATGTACAGTATTTTATTCATTTAATTTCACTGTGCATCAGTGTGAGTAGTTTTAATCTGTCATTTGAAAGCAGGCAGGGGCTTTGCATTTCTAACCTTGGGAGGGTTGTCGGTTCCTCAGTGCACACAGGTCGTGTTACCTGTTAGCGATCGGTAATCAGCTATGGCAGGGTGCAGAGTTTCAGATCCCTAAGGTTCGTATGTCAGCTCTATGCAATTTATTGTTTTTCCGGAAGCATGCATCCTCGCTTTTTGCAGTCTGATGAGCTCTCCTGCAGATGTTATCTTCTTTTCATGATTCTCTTATACTGTAAATTCTCAAAGCATGAAACAGTTTTATACCAGAAAATACATTAGCATGGTAGTATGGGAATATGATCATATGGGAAATGGCATTAAAGTGAGATCTCATTTAGAGTATTGTAGATCTATTGTATTGCACTTCCTTTTTTCGTTTAATTTTTTGTTAATTTTTTTTTCAACAAGATCTAGAACAGATATATAATATTTCACACATATTTTGCTGCTTAAATACAAAAGGTTTTTTGAAGTTTTGAATTTTTGGGATGATTTAAAACTGCTGTTCTGTTTCCATTAGTAGGTCCACTTCAAGTCCAAGTGGACATAAACATAAAGTTTCAGGTTTAAAAACACAGATTTAGTGCAATAGGGCTCCTGTAAACTGGAGTGGCTGTGCCTAACCGTAACACATAAATGGGGTTCACACCCCTGCTAAAGTGATTTCAGAGTCTATTATCACTAAAGGAAGCAGTTTTGAAATTCCAGTGGTGATCAGTTATGAAAAAAAAAACATGTAGATCTGTTGATGAGTATTGTGTCGGATTAATGTCAAACATGGAGATTGAAGTTTTTCTTTGCTTCAGCTACGGGGCCCGTTAGATATGCTGAAGTAGCCCTGATACTCTGATGTAAAGGCGAGGACTAACTTTTAAGCGGCAGGTAAGGATTAAAGAGATCTAATCTAGGTGATATTGTGACAGGGAAAAAAGGAAATTCGCTGTGGAATATTTAATGCAAGTCTGTCAGGCCTACATGGGAGAGAACAGGGCTCCCTGGTGGAGAATACCGGGGGAAGCAAATACACTTTCATTGTCGGTGCCTGGATTAAAGTGATCAACCTCTTTTAAAGAGGATTAGAACACAATTAAAATAACAGATGAGGGAGATCAGTTTGAAAGTCAGCTCATTTCACAGAGTGCTATGTGTGTGCATGCATGTGTGTGTGTGTGTGTGTGTGTATGAGGACACATGCTGTATATACGTGTGTGTGTGTGTGTGTGTGTGAGGACATATGCTGTATGTACGTGTGTGTGTGTGTGTGTGTGTGTGTGTGTGTATGAGGACATATGCTGTATGTACGTGTGTGTGTGTGTGTGTGTGTGTTTGTGTGTGAGGACATATGCTGTATGTACGTGTGTGTGTGTGTGTTTGTGTGTGAGTGTGCGTATGAGGACACATGCTGTATGTACGTGTGTGTGTGTGTGTTTGTGTGTGAGTGTGCGTATGAGGACACATGCTGTATGTACGTGTGTGTGTGTGTGTGTGTGTGTGTGTGAGTGTGCGTATGCATGCGTGTATTGTGTTAACCCTCCTTCTGCCTATCCCCACAGCTCGCATCGTGAGGACCAGGCAGTGGTGTGAGATGATGCCGTGTTTGGACGATGAAGGCTGTGACCTGTTAGTGAACAAATCTGGCTGGACTTGTACACAGCCTGGGGGGAGAGTCAAAACAACAACGGTAAGTCAAGTAGCACAGGGCACTGGGCGGGTGGGGGGGTGGGGGGTGGGGGTTGCGGGCTGAGGGGGGGTATGGGGGTTTTTCTGGCAGGGGAGACCTCCCTGTGTTTCTAGAGGGCTCTCTTGTGTGCAGAAAAGCTTTTAACAATCTCTCAATGTGCCAATGTTGTCTCAATATCAATGTTTGTTGAAAGCTAACTGAACAGCTCCCAGAACTGCAAGCAATCTGGAACCTTCCGTGGTTACTGACAGCCTGTTCACCAAAACAGACCCAAAGTAAACCGTCCTGTTTGCTTATTTACCCCTTTCACCGTATGCAATCAGATGGAATTAGCGTGGCCTTTGACATTTGCTACATTGAGTAACTCAAGGCAGATCTGCCCGATGAACCTTTCCAGAAAGGGAAGGGCTGGCTCCAGGAGGAAATCCCACATTTCAGCTTCAATTGGAAACCGCAGCTCAATTAGCATAAGTCTCACAGCGCCAGCGAAGAGGCCAGACTCCCTCCTCCTGAATAAATGATTTCAAGGTTTACAGAATGTGCTTGATAAAAACAGCATAGGCTTGGCCCTATGGGTGAAAATGCATGTGCATCCGGAATCCAGAGTTTGTTTTAGTAATAAATCGAAAAAAAACCCCATCTAAACCCCGTTGATGTTCTTATTCGTGCAGTTACACAGTTGGAATTACAGGGTTAGCAGGAAAGATCAGGTTTGTTTTTAATTATTCTTGCTTTCATTTTTAATTGTTTGATCCATGCTTCTGTTCAGGTTCTGGGGTTTCATATCTATAGGCAGTTTGAGAAACAGCTCACTTCCTCCTGCACAATAAGTTGTGAACGCAGGCACAAAAAATCTGGCTGTGGCCAGTTTCCCCTTAAGTGCAGGTCTGTTTCAAGTGGCCCTAGAGTTAAATTAGAAATTATGTCTTATAATTTTCTTTTTATTTTAATCATTTTTTTCCTATAAATTCACATAGGGAATGCCCCTTCAGGACCTTTACTGTAGGAATGAAAATATTTAATTTCAGTATTCTTTGGTTTTGCATAACCAATTTATGTTACTGAATAGCTGAGTAACATGCTCTCTCCTCTTAGTCTACATTATTGAACTGCTGTTACATTTTTAAAGTCTCATATCAAAATTAAATGTTACATCACTCCTGTAGCCTTGCTCGTAAAAATAATTAACAACTACCCTGTCTCCTAGAATAATGTTTTCCAAAATAGTGTATGGATTGATTTACACTCATGTTAAGGTGAACTCATAGGTGAAATTCTAGGTGCTATATCTGAGCAACGTGACATTTTCATGGACCAAAGCCTTATATATCCATACATTTGATATGAAAGATGTGTGGAGTAGAAATATGGTGTATTATTTTTTATGGAGGGTAAAAATGATATTTTTATTAGCTTCGCCAGTGTTGCCTGAAAGCAGTTCTCCATTCATGTGGTATCTCTATTCCAGTGCTGCTTTTTAGAGTACAAATGGGCGGGTGACAGGTCGTCAGTGGAGACTCTAGAAATAATATATGCTCATAACATATAATAAATAAATGATCATAATGTCCACTACTTGTGAAGGATTCTGGTGTTGCATGTGGGCCTTACAGGGGGATATGGTGCATTTCATTATATATATATATATATATATATATATATATATATATATATATACAGTGTCACTTGGGTGTTCTTTATTTGGCAGCTGTTTCCATGGAAACATACCCCAATCTTTCAATGTTTAAAATAATATATCAAGAATATCACAAGTCAATCTTTGACTGTCTACACAGAGGCTCATGAAAGTATTTCATTAACTTCTGGTTGATTCTTCTCATTGCTTCAAGATGAAAATTACTCGCATCGAAATTCCAAGTGGGTGGCACTGCCTCCCTGCAGAATTTGAAGCAGCTGTGCTACTGAACTCTTCAGTGTTCATCAGTTGCTGACTGGTTTACCTATAGAGTGCGTGTATTGTAAACAGAAAATGATATAAATTTTCCTAATTATGGAACAGCTCTAGTAGCCTCTTGACTGGAGAGCCACTGTGAAAGCTAATTTGATACAATTTTAAAACGCTTAATTTCTAGCCAGCGGCAGAAAAGTATTGTGTTGTTTTCGTGTGCTTTGTTGTCACTGGGATTGTCAATCACCTGTGATGTCCCGTGATGATGGCGTTATTTTGTTAAAGAAGTCGTCCCCGAAACCGTATTTCTCTGTAATTGCTTATTGCTTCGGTTTTTTTTCCCCCACGAGCGGCGAATGTTTCGTGCTTTATTTCGCCCACCGCTGGTTTATTGGTCGATTAAACAACGGAAAACGCTGCATCTCCCTTCGCGTGCCGTTGCTGGGAGCGGCTGAATATTACCAGAAAAGTTCAATAAAACGACGGCCTGTAGGATTCTGAAATTATCTCGGGACTTGCGCCGATATTTCTGACAGTTTAATATGCCGACTATTTCAGGACGATTCGCGATTCCCTGTGAAAAAGAAAAGGAAAGCATCACTCTTTTTGACAGTTGCCTTCATTAATGTAAAGCAGTATATTTGTCTTGTCGTTCCCAAAGAAGTGTGCAAGTTGTGATTATTGGATGGTGTGATCTGCAGGGTGTGATGTGTTGGATGATATCTCTGTGCCAAAAGGATGATGCAATTTAAGTGATGATTGCTGATGTTATCTGTGGATATCGGTATAGTAAGGGAAAGAGGGAGGGAAGGGAAAGATCTGTGTTGATGATAGAACTTATAACTTCTCTACACATTAAAATATAATGATAGTCCCAGATGGCGTATCTGCCTCTATATTTTTTCAAATCCTTGTATTAAGATCAATTTTTCACATGGTGATGCTTCAGATCTTGAAATCATTGCATTACACTATGTATGTATATATGTATGTACTGTATCATGCATGTATGCATGTGTACATGTATGTATGTACTGAATGTATGCATGTATGCATGTGTATATGTATGTATGTATGTAGCAGGGGTGTAGCACAAAATTCCGGGCCCTATACATTAGCAATCTCTGTGGGCCTCCTTTTTCTCTTGATCCATGTCTCTCATGCATCAATCCAGACTTTTCGAGGGCCCTCCCGCCATTCGGGCCCTGGGTAGTCAGTCCCACTTTTCCCCCCACTACGACGCCCCTGTATGTATGTATGTATGTGTTTAAATATATAATTTATTAGTAATTATTTATTTGTCATATGCATAGTGTACATGTTGTTTTAGAAATTCCTTGGTCTTTATGGTTGAATCATTCCTTGAAATGCACTTTCTGTCTGCGGGCTGCTTGTCTTACAGATGTATGACAGATGTATTTCATTTCTTTTTATGGAATATGTGCGCCTAAACTAATGTAAGAATGTCACTGGAAATGTGTCTGAAATGTTATGTAATCAAGGCACTTTTTTATTATTATTTACTTACAAGGCATTTTCTCTTTGGCAGTTTCAGATGGTTGTGTAATTGAGAAATATAAATTCCTAATTAAAAGTGTCGTAGTTTTGTTTCAAGCCACAGAACGTGAAAACCATGCAAGAGACATTTGCAAGCCACTGTGTTCCGCAGGCTGTGAAAATATTTGTCATACAATCTCAGAATCTCACATCCACAGACCTTGTGTGCTGTTTTCAGAGGCATGCAAACCTGTCAGCCACAGCTGTGTCACAATTTTTCAAAACTATCATCTGTCGGCCATCTTTCTACTGTACCGGTGTTTTGGAAACCCTGTACGAATGCTCTGAGACGGTGCCGAATTATCTGCACAACAGATGAACAATCACTTAATCAAACGGATTCCCTTTTTCATTTCTCCAGTACGTTGATTGTAACTTGTCGACTTAGGCACTTAATTACCAGAATACGTGAAGGCTTTATCATATTGCTCTACCCAGCGGTTGGGCGTTTAATTAAAGAAAATGTATGTCTTTGGTGTTGAGGGGGAATTGATGATTACTGTAAGCAGTAATATTTCACAGCCGAGCGTGCTGTGGGTACACGGGGTGGGGTGCGGTGGGAGCGGGAGAGCTGTGCTCCCAGCGAGTGCAGTGTCATGTGCTCACGTCCAATTCCCGTCCTCTCAGGGTAGCGCTGAATCTTGAAAACGGCCTTCCTGTTTGCACAGAGTTGTCTCTCCCTAAGCCAGGGCTGTGCTGTTATCGCTGGGTGACTGAGTCTTCCCTGTCACGCGCTTCAGAAGCAATAGCAGCCATGAGCATAGCTGGACTAATCAATACGGTGTGTCCGTGCGCTTGTTTATATTTTGTGCGCGCATGCGTGCGTGCGCATGTGTGTGTGTGTGTGTGTGTGTGTGTGTGTGTGTGTGCGTACGCGCGTTTGTGTGTGTGTGTGTGCGTACGCGCGTTTGTGTGTGTGTGTGTGTGTGCGTACGCGCGTTTGTGTGTGTGTGTGTACGTCTGTTCATGGTCTATAAAAAAAGCTCATTTGATTGGAGGCGTGAGGATGCTGGAGCGGAAAGCGAGGAGAGCCGCAGATCGCGGGTGGTCGGGCGCTAGCCGCCGCTGGTACCAACACCGCCTCTCTAATTGATCCCACTGGGCCAGTCGGCACCACGGGGCACAGCCAGACGAGGGTATAACACAGTCTCCAAAGAGAGGACAGCTGCTCCTCCGTGCACACAAACACAGGGCCGACTGTGCTGCCGTTGCTCAGGCTGTTACCGTGCGTTTCCCCGGAGATGCAGGGTTAACAGCGCGTCTGAAAGAGTCCATAAAAATGTTCCATTCCGGAGGTGGGAAAAAAAAGCTACTGGGACTTGTATTAAAAATACACAATGCGTTGTGTGTAGTGGGAGCGCGGGGGGGGGGGGGGGGGGGGGGGGTGTTTATATGGTAGAATGCTCACATGGTTTGCTTTTCATGGCGGCAGTTGCACTGCATTTCCGTGAAAGTGCCGATTGATTCAAACTGCGGCGTACGATAGCGCGGTTTCGTCTGAATTGTATTTTTTATTGTTGCTTTGAAGGGTTTTATCTGTTGCATCATGGGTCAGAGAGTCACTGCTGGTTCTTGAGGAAAATGCCATGTCACTCTCTGATGTCACTGATGTCACTGCCAATCACATTCGGCCTTGTGAGTTCACTTCATTTCACCAGCAGCGCTGACTCCACTACTGTTGAGGTCAAGGGTGGTCAGAGAGGTCAGATCAGGGAGATAGGCTTTCCAAACATTTCTTCTTAAGGCTATAGCAACCTTGTTTCTCCATAGATAAAATTAATTCATGAAACAACCTGTTGTTTGCCCTTCAGACAAAAAAATATAGAGATATATTGCTGACCCATATCACTTTGCTTATCAATTTAATATGCTTCTCTTATAACTGGGATCATATTAAGGCCTTACTGTTGCTGTTTTGTTTTGTTTTTTTAACTGTCAGAAAATGTACTGCAAATATCAGTTTTTTTTTTTTTTTTCGCTACCGGGTTGTTCTGTCAGTGTTCATGTTGCTTCACTCCATAAACTGAGGACCTACTCATCAATCTGCAAAAAAAAAAAATTTAATAAAATAAACAGAAAAAAACCCAAAAACATCCCTGTGATTTCAGGCTCTTTGAAGTGCCGGAGCACCCATTCAAATACACACAAACATGGCGGAGAGGCTAGCACACCTGACAGCGCGAAACCCAACCACTCGGCGAGAACAGACACGAACAAAACTGCAAACTGCAAAGCCACAGCGGGCCGTAGCGACACAGCAAGGTACAACATAACTGTCACTCCCTCACATCGGCTTCACACTGCATGCGTTGCCAGTGGACGTTTCGTTTTGGGTTCAAATCTGTGGGGCAGAATGTGTGTGGTATACTGATTTTTGAAAAGTGAGAAATTGAAATTGAAATTGCGTTTTGTCTGACGAACGTGCTTCTCCCTTTTCATTGACCTAATCAAAATCATTGTGCATTACCTTAGCAGGCAGTCCAACATATCAAATAGCATCTACTGTACTGTCATAATCAGGGATGGAAAATAACTAATACACTGGTTTACTGAATTTGGTAAATTGTGTTTACTGAATTTGGTTACTGCTTAATTTTGTCTGTTTGTCAGTTTTCACCCTTTTACATTCAGGAAATGTAACTTTTTTTTAGCACGTTTCAAACGCCTGATTTAATGTAGGCTACAAAATTTCATTGGAATAAGTATTTTATAGAAATTAAGTAAGCATTCCTTATTTGTTTGCATTTTTTAATTTGAGTCGAGTATCCAAATATTTGGATCATTTGCATCCCTAATCAGGATAGTTTATGTTAATTGTTCAATAATTTGTTGCTGGTATCTTGGCTGATTATGACAAAACCAGGGAAAAACCTCTCAATGTCAATGATTTTGTAGAACGGTGTTTTTTTTAAAAAAAAGAATTGGTTTGGTAAAGGAGACTAGTGCTGCATTTAAGAGAGGAAGAAAGAAATGTCAGGATTTGGGTGAAACTGTCTGCGGGCTGTCTGTGGGCAGGGGGTCGTCAGGAGAGAGATGTCAGTTGGAATAGAATCGCGGAAGGAAGGCGAGCCAACTCCTAAACGGATGGACGTCGAGTCCGTTCCTCAGTGCCTTGAGTGCTGGGTCCCCAACTGTACGCACCGCACACCCATCTGAGGGAACGGCATCAGTCTCATCCCTGTTTAACTGTGTCAGCTTTGTGCCCCGCACCCTCAGTGTGTTTGGGAACCACCGTGCGCTCTGCATATACACCGAGGAGAAACTGTCGACACCTCAAACCCGCAAAGACAACGTCATGCGGCCTAATGCGCTAATCTGCGCAAAAGTCACGTTTGTTTTTTGTTTTTTAATGGTTATTTTCATGAATTATAATTGCTTGCTGCTATTGAAAAATGCTTTGTGTAATTTCAATGCAGTCTGATTCTGTTTATCTCACCCTCATCCACTGAAATGACATTTAGCAGATTCGAAACGTTTCGAGTAGAAAGTGAAATGTAGACCTCCAGCCCCTCCCCCCATCCCCCCCCCCCCCCCCCCATTGTATTTACGGAGAGGTGTAGTCTGCACTTTCATTGAAAATGACAGTTTAGCCATAAAGTGTAATTTCAATGATCTGTTGAATAAAGCATTCCAAAAGATTTGTGCATTCCAACGATGATTCAGTGGTTTACTGTGACCTCTGTTGTTATTGTGTAACACTGTGTTTGTCCTCTGAGCTGTAAAATGAACTGGTTTACAGCAAGAAGCCAGACTCCTTACGGTATGAGTACAATATGGATGTATTTTGCCCATTCCTTCTGTTCAGTCCAAACCTGGGAGATCAGTCTGTTTAGGTAATTTGCATTTGAGTGAAAGTCAGACTTACTTATTCAGTCTTTTGAAAAGCTGTTTTCCCTTTTTTTCCCACCAGTTGCTTGTTAAACAACCTTTGAGCGACCCCTTTTGAAGAAATACTGCAGCTTTTATTTTACACCTGTTTTTTTGGGTAATGCTCTCCACTGTAACCTTCTCTTTCCATTTGAGAGAATAATCATTTACGCCAATATTATTATTTCAAATTATTCATCCCACCTTTGCTGTTATATTTTGGCATAATTACAAATATTGCATATATAGATAAAATTGTTTTGTGGACTGAATTGTTTTCACCTGGGTCCAGTCATCTATGACTGAAAATATTATTTTAACTAGTACAGACAAAAGTTCATTCTGAATTAATTGACCAAAATGTTTAGGAAAAGGTTATTGAAAGAAATTCATAAACTGCTGAGCCCATAAAGTTATGTGCTGGAAATGTGCTAGCTCATGCACATAAGATCATCTTTTGAGCTCCACAGACTTTATATATCCATCTGAGTCTGTCATAATATTTACGTACACTGTATCTGTAGAAGTACCATTGAAAAATCTCCTAGAACTTTGCTATTATAGTGTCTTCCTGTGGAACGATAGCAGGTTAACGTGTGTGTGGTAAAAAAAAATAAACTGAGCTTTAAGAGCTTCATTTCGTTCATCTTCTCAAAGGATGTTTAGTCACACTTCTGGCCCTTTCAAAATGATCAGTCCCACGAGCCTCTCTGCCCCATCCATGAACACTCGCTGCGCCGAATCGCAGAATTCCCGAGGATCGTGCATTCCACCCTGATTGCATTACTGTGGGAACTGATATGATTGCTGTACAGGACCGTGTGGGTTTCCACAGGACAGCAGAGTGCTTCATAACAGTCACGTCCCCCAGACTATAGACGGGTCATGAGTTTTTTGTTTTTTTTTTCCTCCATTTTTTTATGTGGAACAGATTATTGCACCAGCCTTTCATTTCATCAATCAGGGACAGATACCGGCTTTGAGGCACATTACAGGGGACAGGGGCAGCTACTGTCTCTGATAAGAAAAATGTAATAAAAGGCACTTTATTATGGTCATTAGAAATCACGTCCTGCTGTTTTTTTTTTTTTTTTTTTTTTGGTGAAACCACAAATAATTATGAAGAAAGTCATTTATTTCTTAATTAAGTAATATAATAAACTGATTTTGACTCACTGATCTGAAAAATCAATTGGGCTGGGTGAATAGATGCAAGAAACAGAAATATCCTTTACGGAGGAAAGAGGTCGAGACAGAGGAGTGTGGGGGGGGGGGGGGGGGGGAGAGAAGTGAGGCTGCAAGCTCCAGCCGCCTAAGGACGCCTTCGCCTCATTTGCATTTTAATTCCTGGGAGATCAGAGTGAGACATCTCGCTAAGTATTGTCATTTTTTTCATTATTTCGTGTTAATTCAAACATAATTACCGCTGAATCGCTAGAGGGCAGTGTCGCTCCCACTGCCAAGCGCGGTAATGGGCGAGAAATGGCAGTGTGTGGCAGCGAGTGTGCCGCAGTGCTCCTGATGGCGTTTAAGAGCTGTTATTTGTATATGACAAACGAATGTGTCACGGCCCTTAACCTCCGCTATCCTGGGTCGTCTAGAGATTTTCCTGCCGAAGCAATCGCATTATTCTATCAAGTC
Organism: Anguilla anguilla; assembly: GCF_013347855.1. Lineage (NCBI taxonomy): Eukaryota > Metazoa > Chordata > Actinopteri > Anguilliformes > Anguillidae > Anguilla > Anguilla anguilla. The sequence goes on from NC_049207.1 coordinate 10,121,608, forward strand.
GGAGTCCTTGTCTCTCTTCGTTTGTGCTTTCGTGCAAATGTAACTGCTGGTCCTCGCCGGCGATGTCTACCCTGAGTAATTATGTATACTTCGTTAGGAGAAGTGAAGGTGTCGGACAAATCTGCGAAAACCTTGGTGCTTTCATCAAATTAAGGGAAAAAAATACATTAAATTTAACTAAGAGGAGTGTGCAAATATAAGGTTTTCAATTTCAGCTTAATTATTGAACAGATTCAGTCAGAGCCCCATGCAGGGTATCTTTAATTGCTGTATCTTAAAGCAGAATTCCAGCAAAAAATGAAGATGGCAGGTGTTTTATAATATGTACTTGCAGTGGTTCATTGCAGATTTCAAAGTGCATGTTGGACAGTAAGCCTACAGTAAACCTGACCCTCCATTGATCAAATAAACAAACCTTATGACCAGCCGTAGCTTTTGATTGGACAGAGCAGACAATTAACTGTTGAATGTTTTACTTATTTATTTGTTTATTTGTTATGAGGGGCTAATAGAGAAGCTCTCTAATCATGCAAAACCATAAATACAATTGATGAACATTTTTTAAACAAAAACATATTTTTGGAATGTTTAATTACACATCCAAGTGACACAAAATATTATTTCCTTTTTTGCATTAAGCTGTCTCGTGTGTGTGTGTGTGTATTTCATATATATATATATATATATATTCAGAAAGTAGTCAATTCTGTCTTACACCTTCTACGAAGGTCTTAGAGGAACTGAGATTTTATAGCAGATCAGCAATTCGCAAAATTGTTTACTCTACAAAATGTTATTGGTTGATGAATTTGCCAGAATCATGCTTGTACATGCAAAGGGGGCAATTACTGCAAGATGGCTGAGTGCTGGTATCGATTGGCTGGTCCCGTGACGTTGTGTTCTTATCAATTCCCAGGTGTCCTGACAACCGTAGCCAAGGAGACTCCCACGGTGAGGTGCAGTCCGGACGCAGCGACGGCCGCCTCCCACCTCCCGTCTTTGCCGCAGTGGAATCGCCTGCCTCCCGCCACTCGCTCGACATCTCCATCCGTCTGTCCGTCCATCCGTCTGCGTCATACATGGACAGCGCCCCCCACCTTGTGCCACGTTGAACTACAGGCTCTCGTCTGTGCACCTCACCCAGAACAAGGGAGCCAGGGATGTAGCGCACTCCAACTGCTGCCGCGACACACTTTCAGGAGGGACCCCCGATTTCCACTCCAATTGTTCCACGCTGTTGGAGTTCTAGTTTTGCCTGAGAGGGAGTCCCCTCCCCACCCCACCCAAACCAACGCAGCCCCGCCACATCCCTAGGACTTTGGGGTACCGGCTCGCCGTGGACGGGTCCAGTGGTTCTTACTCAGCACGAGGCCGTGGAGAAATGGACCCTGCTATGCCCGTCTTGTGTATATGGCAACTGCTGAACTTAATATTTGGCGCTTTCTCGATATTTTTACAGACCAAAGAAAAACAACATTTTGCGTGGACAGGATGGACCAAGTTGAAAACAAATGGCATTCTGGGAACCTTACGGATTCAGCTGGACAGCAGTGGACAGCTGGCAAAATCACACACACACACAAATGCGTGTAAACGTGCACGTGCTCTCACACACAGACACACACACACACACACACACACGCACATGACTGCTGCTGAATGGAGCAAAAGGTTTGTGGACATAAATAAGTGACCTGTTCAATCTGAAATATCAAAGGACCTTTAATACTTTGCTGACGTTTTTCTTGGACTTAACTCACTTTGGTATTTGAACCTGATTCATATATATGTATATATCTATATATACATATATATAAAATCAGGTTTTCATTTTCCAGTAGCTATATTTGGACAATTTGCAATAAGCATGGTTGGTTACAGTAAATGAGCAAACCATTTATCACCAGAAGAGAATAAAACGATGAAAGAGTCGTATCAGTTTGGGGAAGAGAAAAAAAATCATTAAATGTATTTTGAAAAGCCTAAAGTTATATATTTAACAGTTTTATATGTTGTATCTTTGTAGAAAACCTTATTTAACACAAATAATGTGGTAACAATGGCAGTCATAAACAGTGGATACAAGAAGAACTCTGTGCTCATCTTGCTGGTCTGTCCCAGTATTTCATTGGCCCGTGATTGGCCGGTCTACTTTTCTATCCATTGATATTGTTTCAGTCACATGACCAACATTGGCTATATATTAAAAAGAAAGGGGAAAAACAACTAGACTTTATACCTCATTAGCATCTGGACCATGGAATTGTTTGCCATTGTACTGTATAGTAGTAGTGTGAAAATCAGATTCATTCTGACTCGTTTCTCTATGACTGATTTTATTTTTGTGTGTGTGTCTGTGTGCGTGGATGTGCGTGCGTGTGTGCATGTGTGTGTGCGTGTGTGCGAGAATGCGTGCGTGTGTTTGCTGCACAGTGCTGACCTCAGATTAATGTTACTTGAAGGCAGAAATGTCTTAGAAAACTCTTAGCAGCATTTACATTAAGAAAATATTTTATACTAAAAAGCATAAGAATACATGCAAAAAATACATGCAAGAAATATCACTCGCTCAAATTTAATGTTGAAAACAAAAGTAAACGTTAAAAACATGCACGATTGTAAAAGGCTTAGAGACTCATCACGTTTTTCTAGAGTTTGATTTTTTCCCTTTTATCTGTATGGTAAGGCCTGTAATGTTCGTGGAGAAAAATCGGTTCCTTTCATGATGGAAAAGTGTGTTTCTTCCAGCATTTTGTTTTACACCAATGCCTATGTGTAGTGCAGTATGCACATCCACTACAGTGTAAACAGTGAGGTAAATCCATGGTACATGCATACATACAAATGTACATTACATACATGTGCATACACACACACACACACACACACTCACACACATACGTACATACATGAAAGGAACCAAGGTGATTTTTATTGATACAGTTGACAATGATACATATATTTGATTCCAGTTGACATTGGCATAGCCCAATGGGAACTTCACCTGGAATTATTATTAAATAGGCTGATAAGCCAATATCTACAGAAATGGACCAGTGGGTTTGTGTCTGTCTGGTAATAAAATAAAAAACGTTCAAAATATTTCACTCTGTCCCCTAATGGCAACCAAAGATAGTTGTTTAAGAGTGAATATAATCTGTTTATTTAGTACAACATATGTTACAGTAGGTGTTGGAGTGTTGTTCTTGGCAGTATGACTGTTCCTGTGGAGCAAATGAAGAAACAGGGCAGAAGAATCTGTGGGCCTCCCACGCAAGTTTGATTGGCTAAAGATTTGAGCATCCAAAGACAGGTGAAGGTAAATACACAGAATCAGGGTGTGTAAATGTGCCTGAAAGTTCATGAGCTCCTGCTGGTCTGGTTACAGGGTCAACGTTGTGAGGTAATAGGCACTCGCTGCAAGACACAGAAGGTAACAGGAACACCTTCTGTTGGGATTTAACAGTAGCGGTTATCACAGACCGGGCTTCCTGAGGAATTCTTCTCCCCAGTGGAGCGCTTTGGGTGATGATCGTTTCAAAATGGACGCCGGCGCATCTTCAGCAACGCGACGACCGCGGCGGTCCACAGACTGCAGAAACCCGACGGGACATCGAGGAGTGCGTCTGCGGGAAAGAGGGCGGGGCCCTGACGCCCCGGACCGCCGCGTTCCCCTCTGCTCCGGACTCCATTTTAGGCGGCGGCCGGAGGGACGGAGCGCGCGGGAACAGGTGTCTGCTGCTGACGGGGCCCCTGAGCTCTTCACCGCTCCTCCGGCCCGGGCTGCCATCGCGCATCGCGTCCTCGCCGCGCTTCGCTGTCACGACCGGCCGCGGTTTCCGCCAGCATCGAACACGCGCTGTAAATAAATAAAGCCGCGTCGGTGTTTTCCTGGAAGCTACTGGGAACTGCATGGGAAAGGGGGGGGGGGGGGGGGAAACATCTCAGGGAGCAGAGCTTTTTCTAATAGCTGATTAGCAAGAGGGCTGGAATATTTAATTTCCACCTGATTGAATTCCAATAGCCTGCTTGTGCCCTTGAGGTAAATGTGCTAGGAGACTTGCTTCTGCATATTTAATTTGATTATAAAAATATAGTGTGGTGCTTCCTGGGGCTGTGGTACATTCAGGTGGAGGGAAAAAAAGGCCAAAGTTAGTCCGGTTTTATGTACCAAGGGGAGATAAGTGGGTCACATGCTAATAGATTAACATTCATACCTGGTACACACGCGAGTGTTTTTGTGTGTGCACGAGAATGTCCTATGTGCAGAACGTACATGTTTTTCCTGGACAAGAGAGCAGGAAATATGTCTCTAGTGACATCTGCCTGACATTTATTGTGATTCAGCTTTTCCTGAAGTCGAATTCTGCACATATGCCATAAACGTTAGAGTTTTTCTGCACGCTTGGATTTTCTGCAGCCATAACTTACACGTACCTACAAAAATTCATGCGTGTAACAGAATGTAAAAAATTATTTTCTTGTGAACTTTTTTTTTTTTTTTTTTTTAGTAAAAAGTAAATCAAGAATAGTACAATACATGGACACTTCTATCAGGGGGCCCAGGCTTCAGGCCTGAGAAACGGACAGTGCTTCGCTGACTTATTTTTCCCTCCTCTGTCATTGAGGTCTCCTACAGCGGAGGAGAGCAGTATAAGCCCTCCACTGCAATGCTGCCAGCAGTAAACACCGAGAGTCTGTGCGCTTTAATGCACCGATAAATCCAGGGAACACCAATGCAACATCAATAGTGCGCAATATTATTATTTAGTTTGATGGATAACATTCGGCCGTTGATACGAATTTCATATTGTAAGTCTTTGTTTATGATATAAATCTAATTAACTCGGCCTGCGATGATTTGAAGGAGATCAATACGTAATATGGCTCCCCCAGCTGCTTTCCGCAGTGGGGCTAGCACAGCCGTTGCCAATATTTTCAACCCCTGTAAAACTCTGGGGGTTTTTTTTTGCAATTCCGATAATGTGTCAAGGTCAGAAAAAAATGAAGCTGAAAAGACTTTAAAAGCTGACAGTCCAGTAATACCGAAGAAGGGGGGCTGAAATCATGCCATTTAAACAGAAACGGTCATTTGTATATCGTTATTTCGGCTGACAGTGTTTTTAATCATCTTCTCCACATCTTTGCACGTGAGGAGGATGGTGAAAAAAAATTATATTTCAGCTCACTGGAGACCATATTTTCTGGAAGGATTGGCTTTTTTCTCTCTGTGGCTGAACACGTTCTTCCACTGCCGTGATCATACCTTGCCAGATAAATAAACCCTTTCACACCTATGAAAATGACTAACGTGCACATGGAAGTACAACCTCCTCAGCCTCAGTCTGGAAAGTTTTGACAGTAATGGGAATTTTTCAGAGCATGCCAAATCCTGGAGGCAACGCATTTTAAAACCCTGCATGAGGGACAGAAGCCAGCCGTTTGTGGAAGGCTACTTCCCACATTGCTCCAGGGTTGCCAGAGTGTTACCTTCCAAACATTGGGGAAAATTATGTGTGAGTAAAACAGAATTAAAATGGGCTCTCTATTCTATCCCAGCACCCCTCTTTCCCCCAGGAACCCTGCAGGATTCCAAACTCCGTTTCCCAGCAGACTTAGTCCCAGGCCCACGCTCTCTCCCCCAGCTCCTTTCCCCCATACTCAGTCCTCGTGCCCGCCCTCTCTGTAGAGTCCCTGGCCTGCGTGCCCCCCCCCCCCCCCCCCCCTCGTTCCTGGCCCCTTTCCTGGTAAGCGAAGCCCCCTGCTCCCACCTCCGAGCCCTGAGGAGACATGTGCCTGTCAGTCGGGCTTCAGGCACCATTAGGCCCCGTTAGCGGCCTGCATACATTACCGCCGCTCATTACGGGAGCGCTCTGGGTCGTGTGGCGGCGGCGGGGGGGGGGGGACGCAGAGGACGCGCCGTGCCAAAGGTGCGCAGCCACCGTGACCGCGAAAACAGCAGCCGAGCGCCGGGAACACTGGGTCTTACCGCGCGCAGGATGGGGGCGCGCATTTACAACGTTAAAAACACCGCTCTGCTGTGCATTCTAAAAACACACCTACACTGATCTGGCATGCCAACATACTTCAAGAGATCTAGTCGCCTTTCGGTTTATTTTAAAACATTGTTAAACATAAATAATACATTTATTTATTTAAAAACCTGACATTACTTTTGTAGAGTATAAAAACACAAACATCACATACAGTTCTTTGAATTAACCTCTCCCCCATGATCAGCTTCCAATCCTTTTTTTACTTATTTTTTTTACCACACAATGAAATCACTATCACCCTCAAAAATTAACACTCAACATACTGCATAGTGCATGCTAATGGGTTTTAAAAGAAGCGTTGAAATTCTGTCAGCTGAGGAGGATCTTAGAATTAAAAAGGCTTTCCTGAAGTGAGTGTGCTTACTGTGATTGAATGCTTTGCATCACAACTAGTGTATGTAGTCCTTGGGCAGTCAAGAACAAACAGTGACCTCATCCATCTCTCTGAATAGAAGCTGCATTTGGCAAACTCTAAGAGCTTAGTTTATAAACCGGGTCTTCACTGACTAAAACCCATTAAAATGTTACCAATGTCTTGATCAGGGGAGAGCCCCTCTCTCTCCCAACTTTAATTTAGTCCTCAAACCTTACTGCACCAAGCTGCTAAAGATGCAGGACACAAGTGCCCACAAAAAAAAAGAACTAAGCGGGACTTTGCATAAACAACTATGGGTAATGATCCTCCATTTAAGATAGTTTCATGGCTCCTTTGCTTTTACATGGGCGCTCTGTGTGGGGGAAGAGTTCTTGGTGAAGAGCCAGAGCAGAGACAGGGCAGCTAAGACACTCGGGCCGGTCAAGCCTATACGTTGCCAGGAGTTTCCTTTTTTCTTTTCATTGAAAAAAAATCTTTTTTTTTAAATTTCCACCACTGATGAAAGACAACAAAAGTTGGAAAAGAAAGTACAACGAAATGTCTCAAGTTCATAATTCAGTTTAAATTTTTTTTTTCTTTTTCTGCAGAATCCCACCGAAGCCCAGCAGCTGGGAGCTTTGCGAGCTCATCTGACGACTAAATGAGAAAAATTATCACCTTGGCCAGCTCCCTTAAAACCTCATTTACATTCTGTCTGCTTCCATTAGAGACGGGGACCGCGAAACCGGACCGGAATGAGCGGGGGGGGGGGGGGGGGGGGCAGCTTCGGTTCGGTCCGTCGCTGTAATTTTGACCCTTCTCGTGGAGCTTGTGCCTAATTTTCTGGTCTCCCTATTTTTTTTCTCCTCCTCCAAACACCGGCCTATAATCGGAGTGCCTGCAAATCCCACCTTTACAGTATTATACAATTATGTGCACCTAAGAGTATCAGCGGAGGATTAGAGTTGCTAAGTGCTGAGCTATGAATAAATTATCTGCTTGGTTTTTGCATAAGCGAAAGGGGTTATATAAAAAAAGATGAAACTGTGCTGAGTTGAATCTGCCATGTGCTCGTTGGCCTGTTGGCTCTGACATTATTCTGCCAGTCAAGAAATACTTGCACATATATTCCCAATTCATGAATAATAATTCATAGATAAATCAGCGAATGTTTTCAGGAAAGTTTTTTTTTCCCCCCACATGTTCAGTCCATTCCCATTATCGTAATAGTTAAAGCCTTTTCAAAGCAGCTCCACATTTAAATTAAAATGGATCTTGAGAGATTTGGGAGCAGGAGTTGGGAGGCTATCGGGCCAATGTGTTGCACGTGGTGTTGCCATCTTCACTGCGTCACCTGACTTGTTTTAGGGCAGGAATTTTTAACACAAATGCATTCCAGTGTAAAAAAAATCCAGTGGGAAAATCAGAAAAAAAGGTGGAGGTATTTTTTGCCTTGAGGGTCAGGGACTACCCAGTTACCTCCAAAGCATATACCTCACCACAAGTTGCTGGTATTTATTTGTACAAAAATGTTTACATTCAGGAGACAGTTTTTCCACAATGCTTTTGGATTTTTACAAGGCAGACCACATACATCCCAGAAGTGTTGTCTCCTATTATAACAAAAGAGAACAGAATATGTATATATGAAATATACAACTGGAATATTTTCACAGATACCTCAGTGTAAAGTATAGTCTCTATATTAACTGCTCATGATGTTTAATATTTTATGGAATCTGAATCCTAGGTTGTCATATGCCTGTCACTACAGGTTCTTGGTTTCTCAACTCTTCATGCGTTGTGATATGATTTGCAGTTCCAATAGGAATCAATTAGAACACATCCAAATGCGCAACAATTATTAGGCCTCGTTGTCTTTCCCATAAAATGTCAAATTGAATTACTGGGACTCAGCCGCCCAGATGAGCAGCAAATTTACTTTCGCAGAGAGCACGAGGAACAAAAATGGCTGCAAACATGAAGGTAATGATGTATCCAACCCATCTCTCTGTTCTACAGAGCCCATGTCTATTATTGAACCACTGAATTGCCATATTTATAGTAATTGTGTTTGGAGCAGCTATGTATTACTATAATAAACCCATGCGTGTACCACGGACAAATCTATAAATAAAAAAATGAGACGTGTGTGTAGTGAGTCCCACAGTCACTGTATTCACCTGACTGCTTGCAGGGCTTACGCTCCCCTGAAGGAAATCCCTGTCCACCGAAATGAACCTGCCAGCTATTTATTTGTTTCTGCTGATAACTGTTGAAATCTCCAGAAAGAATTCGGAATGATACATTTCAGCAGCTATCGTGTATAAAAATATATTGTGCGCACACACCAAGGCGGGAGATGGGAGCAGGGAGAAAGTAACAGAGCCAACCCTAGCATTGTCTTCTCCTGCGTATCTTACAGCATCTTCTGATGCAGTTTCCCCATCATCTACCCCGACTAATGAAAATTAGCTTGCGGTGCAGCTGACCATCGCCTCTGACTTCTGAACAGCGAGCGCAAACTTTCCGCTCTTACTTATTTATTTATTTATTTATTTACGTGGAGGAAATGGGGGGGGGGGGGGGGGGGGGCACGCAAGCGCGCTTCTCTGATTGAGGGCCTCACCTTGGAGGGAGGGGGGGGGGGGGGGGGGGGACTCCGCCTGCGAGTCCGTGGTGTTAAGTGGGCTCCGCGGGAGACCCCGTTCGCGCCGCTTCGAGGACCAAACGATGTTGGAGACGTTTTAATCTCGTCCTTGTCTGTTCATTAGTTTAACAACGAAGCTCCGGAGCGCAGTCTCAGCGGTCGCGCGCCTCGGCGTCCCCGAGGGAACGGGTTTGATGGAGTTATTCACGACTGCACAGGGAGCGAATTGAAACCGGGGGTAGTCCTATACATTTAAATGGTCTAATAAGAGAGGCCGTTTCTTGTCATCTGCTGTAATTTATCTAAACAGTGCTCGAAAAAGCATATTATCGCATCTCGTTTTGAAAACGTCTGTGGCACTTTATCAGTGGATGTAATTTGAAGATGGGGGTGATGTTTTCATGTAACTTTTTTTTATGTGACCACAGCTGCAGTGTCTCTTTAAAAGAAAGGAAAACAACACACACACACACACACAAAAAAGTTCTCAGATGTGACGCAGTAACAACACTCACATTTCCCAAAAGAAGCGAAGCCCTTTGCCCAGGACTGGTGATGGTTAATCATTGCATTACACTGTCCCTTTCATGCCAGGTCTCTTTCATCTTAAAATACTGGGAACCCCTGGGATTTCAAAGCTCAGGGAAATAAAACAATTACCTAGCATTACATTGGTACTATCATCACTGCGGCCATTTGGAAATGTGATTTTTTTTTCTTCAGGCAAACTCACAGCGAGGGTATGAATAGCTGCACCGTCTAAAAGTCTAAAAATGGCGTTGGTAGCCCTTAGGAATGTGAAAAACACAAAACTACATACTCACTGCTGCAGAACAACAATAGTAAAACAAACCATTAGGTAAGGGTAGCGGTCAAAAGAAAAATGGGAGCACCAATATAAAGTTCCATTTTCGTCCACAGAAACCACAACAATATATATGCACACACGTCGCATAGGTATGATGTCGTTGAGAATGTATTATATTTGGTTTCATTTATTGAGCACATTGAGCTGTGCATGTCTTTCAGGTGGAACAGGCACTGGTGCAATGATGTTGTTATTAGGTTTTGCTTGTGATTGAGGACGACTGAAAATTGACACCGTAAATCCAGGTTATGGTGTTATTTCTATGTGTCAGACACATTGATTTGTGGATTAAGGCAAAGACAATTTCAAAAAGCAAGCCTGAGAGTAACATGCCTGCCTTGAAATATAATTCCAACGTGAAACCAAAGCCTGATGAGTTTATGAGCGCAATAGACTGAGAGCCAAAACTATAAAAATGTTTCTTTTTTTAATCCCCTACAGCTTGGGTGAGGCAAGTAATAATGTAGAGTAGTGATTTTCAAACTCAGCCCAGGACACCTACTGTGTACGCTGGACTGCTCTTCTCAAAGCCAGTACCAAAGTTGTTGAAAAAAGTTTTTACTCAATTTTTGTCCTTTCATTTATTCCAATACATAGGTTTGGCTCATACCCATTTGCTCTGTCACTGAACTCTCTCATTTGTTGCTTATAGTTTAGTTTCAGTGACTAGTTGACCACACTTTGAGCAATTAGGACCCCAAAAGATGTCACCTATCAGTCTATAATTGAGTACATCCAGACATTGAATGTCTTCCGTAATTAGACATTTGTCATACAGCACATTACAGGAAATAAAATAAGTAAATAAATAAATAATAAGGGTACAAGCTTCTTATTGATAAAAAGCTTGTACCCTTATTATTATTATAGCATCCCAGCTACCTCCACAGGAGTGAGGCCACTGCCTTCGAGAGCTGGACATTCGTAGATGCTGGCTGGGTCAACTGCCGTTTCACCTCTGGAAAGTATTTTTTCCACTTAAGTGCCTGTTACAATACATAAACTGATTAGTGCAAGATGACGCCCACTTGTCAGAGTAAAATTGAAAACCAGACCTACAGTAACCAACATCTTTACCCTGAAATTGCCTATGCATTTGTTTGCATATTCTCTTGAGGATTAATGAGAACAAAGAAATTAGACCCAGAGACCACTCATTTATACCCTTGAGCTTCTTTAAAATAACGGAGAACTAACAACGACAACCTAATGACCAGGGATTATGAGCTATTTTAAGAAATATATAAATCAGAGCATGATTGCACATGTCATAAAAAAAATGTATGAGAGCTCAGTGGGCTGCATTTTTAAAAATGTATACTAAGTGACGGACCCTGTGTTCTCTCCACAAGACGAGCTCTTATGATCTTATTTCCACATTTTAAAGATAAAAATCCAGATAGATATCGTCATTGTGGTTCAACAAGAACAAGAATCACCCTTCCACAATTGTTTTTCGCGAACCACTCACCTGAAACAAAACATTTTTCTGCTCAACCAAAAAAATTTCTCCACGGGTTCTGAACAACTCATTTAGGCAAACAACCGCGGTGCGTTTATTATTTTTAGACATTAGATTATTGCAGTCTGTTCAAAGAGACGCCATTACACAGAGATACACAGGAACATTGACGGGAACACATAATGTGAATTTCCACTTCCCTGCTCCTTTGAATAGAGCACACCCTTTCGGAAAGAGTGGGGGCGGGGGGCTAATGTGCAGGATCAGGCATGACAACATGACCCCATGTTCTGGAGTTGTGAGGTCACCGACAGCAACATCATCCCAGATCGCATTCTCTCCTATTCGGAGCTGTGAAGTGGCCGGAGTCTTGGAGGCCGCCGCTGCTCTCGGGGTCTCCGCTGCTCCGGCGGCAGGGCTGCTCCCACGTGGGGTCACTTACTCCGAACTCGAAAATCATTCGGGCCGTCAAAGCCACTGCCTTTCGCGGCCGCTAAAATCGAGAGGTTGCCCTGACTCCATTTCCCTTTTTTTTTTTCTTTGCAAAGATACATTTGACTGGGTCAAAGATGTGAAGCGGTACTGCTCGGTGCCCCGCACCGAGGGGTCGAGATCTCGTGATCTGCATAGGCTTTTCGTGATAAACTAAAGACCGTCGCGCCTGCTGTCTGCACAGTGACGTATCCTTCTGTACTTCTGTACTAGGGGGTATTCAGTAAAACCAGTAATCTTACGGCATGCATCCATACGCATTATACAGCCATTAAAAATTAACAGGCGTGCACACTCCAATTAAAAAATAATTAGTTAATCTAAAAGACATTTTCCATATACTTTGAATTTAATTTTGATTATTTTATCATGGACTATAATTTGGAATGTAACATCGCTTCTCCTTTTATGAACAGAGGAAGCAGTCAGGCTGAAAAAAACTACCAGCTCCATGTTGTAAAGTTATTTGGCGGTGTAGTCTCTATATTGGCTCGTTTGTTTAGACAGTAAATTTGAAGTTGTTTCTGCGCATTCTTTGCTGATTGGATTTCTGAAATATTAAAACTGAGGACAGACACTCAGGCAGGGTTTTCAGGCTGCCCACAATAGTGCTATTTCTGGAGTAACAAATTTATCTTTGAGAAACACAGGACAGATAATTTGCTTTTGTTTTGCATTGTTATTACCATTAGCTTTACCATTGTAACCATATTTCTGGTGTAAAGATTTGTGTTGGAAGGTGATAAAGAATTTTATATTTTTTAGATCTATGTAACTATTGCATGCTGAGTGGCAGAAAAAGGACAACGCTAAACGTTAATTCTGAAGAATTCTGAATTTTAAAGATAAAAAACATATAAACATAGTTATATAAAGATAATATGTGGTGTACATTTAAAAGAAACAGCAGCAAGGGTTTGAATTGTAACAGTGGTATTGATGTCCAGCAGTCAAAATCTACTTAAAGAGAAGGTCAAAGTTCACATCAGAGTGAAAGCATATATAAAACATTCTCAGCAGTAATTTTGTTGAAGCCATAAGGGTTAATGTTGCAGTTCAGCAATTACAACAACAGGGATTATTTGCAGTTATTGATTCAAATATTTATTGCCCAAATAAAGATAAGATCAATATATTTATGTTTCAGAGTCTTCAGTAAATGAGCATTTGGCAATAATACACATTTTTTTCCAGATCCAATTTAGTAGACCTACTTATTCCAAATGCAGAAATATAGTAACAAAACTGATCTGGCTTTCAGGGGAAGTCTCAGTCCCCATCTTTCACACATGCACTCTGAGGTCCCCAGTAGCATCCCGTAGACCTGCGAGCGTGGCCGAGAAAAGCAATTAGGGAAATCAAAAAGCCATTTCCAGTTTAATTGTGGTTGTTAAGGCCGGGGAAGAAAGGGCCCGCGTGGCAGACGCACATCCATCACATCCACGGGGCGCGCCAAATCCACGCTGGAGACGAGCGGCTCCGCGGAGAGGGCCTCAGCAGCCGAGGAGGCCTGATGAATGTGAAGATAATGACACGGTAGCACGTCTCCCTCTTCATTTATTTATTCGTTTTGCCGGCGGCGCTGCTAGCTGCAACCCCCCCGAGCGTGAGGGGCGGGGCCTCGCGTCCGGGTTGCCGCGGCAGCGCGGAGCGCGTCCGGCGCGGCGAGCGGAATCACGCCCTGCCCTTCAGGTGGCGTGCCGGCCCGGGCATTAATCATCGGCAGGTGACGTCTCCGGTCCTCAGGGGACAAGCCGAAAATCAGCCCCCCCCCCACCCCCCCGGACACGCATCACCGTGTCCGCAGAGAGACCCGTGAGACTCCACTACACCTGTCAGCCCCCCCCCCCCCCCCCCCTCAACCAACCCCCTTAAAAAGAAAGAAGAAATCAGGGTGTCTGTAGAGTGACCCCGAACAATCCCAAAGTCACGGTCCTTTTGCAGACACCGTTAAACCGTAGACGAGATCCATCTGCATCTCAGGGTTGCCTCTACCAGAAAAAACATAATCCAAGCCGGTGAATAGTCCTGTTGTATACCCAGGACCCAGATCTGTTCCAGTCTTCCATACCTCCATTACTCAAACTAAGCAGTAAATCGTCCATGATTTAGCCAACGCAAGACACATGCATTCTGTGGTTGTTTTGCATTTCAGGGGCTAAAGAGGCAAAGGGAAAATGCGGACTGCTAAATTTGCTGGCTGTGGGAATGCATAATGCTGGATGGTTATACCACACGCTCCTGCTCTCAGCAAATTTGTGCAGATTGATGGCCCCGAGGTGGGTGGGTGTGAGGGAATGCGCAGGATAGAAGATTTTTGGGGGATTCTGAGATGAATTGCCAAAGTGAAAGCCTGGCCTGTGGTTCCTTGAAAGGAAATTATAAAGAAATTATGGAGATTTCGAAAGGATGACTGAATATCCTCTTTTTTATTATCATTTTCTTATCATATTCGGGCAGCGAGTGTTATGCAGTGCTCTACAAATGATGTGTATAATTATTATATGTTTACAAACTACTATATATTTATATGCGAGAGAACAAGAGAAAGTAAGTCTCAGCTGCTTACATTCTGACTTCCAAAGCATAAAAAAGTTTCCCACTTCTGCGTTTGTTGAAATTCACCTAAGCTGTTGCAGGCCTTTGAAGTCTGGGGTGTCCTTGCGTCCCTGGCCTGACAGGACTGATGGTCGCTCACTCTCGGCCTACGAATGAAGTCCCAGGCTCCCAGTCCCACGCCCCTTAAGCAAGTTAGAAGAAAGAGAAATTGGGTTTCCATCAGAGGGGAGCTCTATTTTTGGTGAGGCTGTTTGAAACGCAGACCTAGTAAATAAAATATAACCTGACAATTCATCGATGGGTGAAAATGTGCCCAAGGTGTCAGGGCCAGTTGTTCGGAGATGGCCCACGTTCCTTCTGGCTCTCATGAGAGCAGTACGATTCCTGTGGGGTTTTAGATGTTGTAGTCCCGCTGTTAGACATAGCATTGTATAACCGTACCATTTTTAAACAGGCATTAGTATGTTCTCCATTGCAAAAAAATGAATGGATGCAAACCCCCGCAGTGATGCTCCAACATCTAGTATAAAGCCTTCCCAGAAGAGAGGAGCTTGTTATAGCAACAAAGGGCGGACCAACTCCATATTAATGGGCATAATTTTGGATGAGATGTTTGATGTCAAGTGCCCACACACTTTTGGGCATGTAGTGTATGCACGATTATTAGTGGTGAAAGGAGCAGGTCCTTCTGACCCCACATGCTTCAAGGCCGGTGACCGCTTACATTGTTAATTGACTGTCGGTCACTAATTAAAGGCGCAACAAGGCCTTGGCGAATGAATGCTCACTCAGAGGTTGAAGCTGGTTCAAACGCACACGAAGCGTCTCACATCAAGAGAGCTGTTAAACCTACAAATGTAATTTTGTTTGGTACTAAAATCAGGATAAAATCTATATTGCATAGAGCTGTTAACAAGATGATTGTCGATAAAGTGCTGTAAAACCTGCTCGGAAGAAAAGATTTTTATATAATAGGAATGCACAAGAGGGAAATTATGTGTGATGTAGGAAGGCAAAACTGATGGAAACTGAAAATATTACAGATAAAAGATGTTTGATATGGTAATATACCATTTAGTTAAAGTTATTCAGGGATTAAAATCAATAGAAAATAAAACAGTATGTGAACATTTCCCCTTGTTCCACAAAGTTACGAAAGTGAGTAAAGGCACCTTGTTTCGCAGAGTTTCCAGGTGAGCTTATCTAGGCAGACATTGGAAGGTGACAAATACAAGCAATCACAACATCATTGCTGTTGCAGCACCAGGAGCAGATAAAAATAAGGCAGCGTTTATCACTGCTTGGACCATGACACGAGGAACATACTAATTAAACCGGAATACCAACTGAGGCCGAATCGGACACCACCCAGAACACAGAATGTCCAAGGGTCTCATTCACCGACTGTCCATCTATATGAATTCCAGAATAATCTGCACTTAAGTTCATAAGTTATCAAAGCATAAATAACTGTGCTAGTTGCAAATTTATGCACACTCCATACCCTACTATAAATATGTGTAAGAATAAAGGCACTCCACGACAGACGGTTTTGTATCCACTTAATAGTAGCTGTATGATTAACATGCATGTTATGGCCTATAAAACTGTATTTCTTTGCATTTTTACAGCAAGCTAAATTTCATATTCCAACAGAATTGGCCTGTTCCAACAGAAAATTGAATTTTCTGTACTTAAATTGCTCAGTTTAAGTATTGCTAAACACATAAATATAAGTACCGGGAAATTTATCCTGGTTATATTATGGTTCAGATATCAGACACTTTTCACTGCTGCAACATTGAGTTTTACAATGGCAATATTACACGGGTAAGAAAACATTTTTCATTCCCCAATTGAAGGCGATTAAGAGTTTTTTCCAAGGTGTAGTCGACTTGTGTACGTAGTACATGCACTTTAAGTATAAGCCCAATTTATCAAGGGATACATATGGATATTAGTCATGCACATCTTTTATTCATAATGTCGGTTCTTGTACATTACTTGTGTGCCATTTTATAAATTAGTAAATGAAAGTATGCCTGCAGTGATCACCCACTGTCCTTCTCTTGACGGAAGGGGCTTGATGCTCTTCCCGGGATGGTTAGAGAGTGGGAGTCCCCTCCCTGCTTTATTAAAGACTCTGTCACACAGGTGCAAAGTGAGGACCCCCCCCCCCCCCGACTCCCCCCCATCATCCGAACACTGTCCCCTGGCACCTCGCACGTTGATAATGGAGGATGGGCGAAACGATTATCGCGCTAACAGCCTCCTCTCGCTCGGAGATGGAATTCCTGGCGGGCCGGAAGACGGTCACGCGCCGGGGATGGGACGCGGCGCATCCCACCAACGCAATTCACACCGCGCGGTGCTCCGACGACACTCCTGAAGGGCAGGACGCCCCCCGCAGGAAAAACCTGTCCTCCCAGGAGTGTGTGGCACGACAGCACCTGGGGGACTCCGCTTGAATGAGGAGAGATCGCTTTCGGGTTTGAGACGGGGGGCCTCCGTGCATAATGATGAATGAATCACGCACCGTGACCTCTCGATGCAACGGGAACTTTCTGGAGTCAAAGGATGGGTTCCGTGGTTGGCTGAACGGCCCTTCTTCACGGGGTCTTCATTTGACGGGATGAATGCATTCTACTTTAAATGACTCCTGGGATTATTATATCAATGCAAAAAGAAAAAGATCTTTGATTGAGTTTGATAACTCCATGACAAACTGCGTAGGCACTTTTAATGAGCTTTGGATGAGGATTTGGGTTCATGACAGTAATGGTCCCAAGGAGGTCTAACCACAAGAACTTCTGTCATCCACCATAATTGCTCTGGTATGCCCATTTTTATGCTTATTAAACATGCATGTCTAATTGGTCAGTGGACTCCATTAGAAATCACATGTTTTCTAGTAAAAAAAAAAAAAAAAAGACAGTAAATCAGAAGGGATTTTAAAGGCCCCTAGAGAAAGTGCTGGGATGTACAAGCTGTGCATGCTAAGAGAATTACTTTTATGAGGAAGAGCTTCTAATTCCTGATGCAGCCAGGCAATGCACCCTTCACAATCATGCATCTCAAAGGCCAAAATATCTATGCTCACATAATCATATTTTGCAGAATAATTGTACACGTGGTGTTTAAAAGGTTTGCGTTACTTTTCGGTACACCTCACCACCATAATCCTACTCAAACAACTTACGAATTGAACAATAAAGACAAGCTAAAGAATTTCAAGAATTGCAATAAATGGAAGCTCTGGTCCTCTACACAGGAAAAAAAAAAAAATCTGAAGAGCCATTGCCAAATAGAAAAAAAAATTAAATAATAAAGTGCTATATCTGTAGAAGAGGAGCACTAACCGATCGGTGGAAGAGAAAGGTTTGATCAAACACATCAGACGGTCCCACAGGACTGGAAGCGAGCGCAAACCCCCGAACACAAAAGACTCGTAACCTTTGATCGCGGAGGATCCCGCGCGGTGCGCCGGGTCGAGGTGTTAACCAGCCGTCATGTTTAATCTCTCCCCGTCACCGGGGAAATTGACGCGCGTTATTGACAGGGGAAATATCACAGCGCGATTAATTTGTTCCAGAGCTCACGAAAGCCCCAACAAAAAATCAAAGTCTTTTTAACCAGCAGGGACCAGCACACACCTTTGAGCCACCGAGATTATTTTCAGTGTGTGCAAACAGTAATCAGGCACTTAGCATGGAGGTAAAGGAGGAGATGATTTGCAAATCGATTTAAACTCTACAACTTTACGCTCAGTGTATACGGTAAGCTACTGAACTAAATGTCCTTCTTTAAAGTTTATTTATTTATTTATTAACTTTTCATTGTCATCTATGCAACCCTGAATAATTAATTACATCCAAAATCATATTCAATACGTTTTTTTTTCTCCAGATGTCAGTTCATTTCCTGTTCTCTTTCTTAAAAGAAGTACAAGCAGTCCCCCAGTACAATGGCCGCTCAGCTCAGCTTGTTGGCTTGCAGAATGGAAACGGGCAGAGGATATTGCAGTGTTAAGACGTTCCAAATTGGGTAATAAAGAAATTAAAAATTGTGGATAGAGTGAAGGATAGGTTTTATGCTCTGCTCCAATCTACGGTCTCAGTGAAATCCAGTTATATAGCTGTTTCATCGTAATATTTTATGGGTGATGGGGTTCACATACTTGCAGGTCAGTGTCCCCTCATTACTCTAATATATTCCAATTTTCTTTTAAATAAAATGACGCTGTTATATTCATCTGCTCAACAGGACCTGGACAAAAAGCAGGTAGACACCATTTTGTTAAAAGTACATTTACAATTTCCCTTCAACATCAGCATAACTAAATTATAATATTCATCAGTGCTTTCGCACATTAAACGGAGCGTTCTGTCTCGATTGGCCTGATGTCCACTTTCAGCAGTGCTCCCCCTCGTTTGCCAAGGTAATCTTTTGCCGCCCAGAGTGGCAGTTCTCATTTGTTATTGAGGGATCAGAGGTGAGTTGTTTCTTTTATTTTCCTGACAGAGAACAAATTGTTTGGATTATGATTATCAGCTGGGTGCCCGACAAGAGAGAGAAACAGTGCAGGAATATAATGACCGAGTGAAATAAAACAGCTTTGACCTTGGGAGAGGAGAGCGCAGGGAACAAAAAGTTCAATACATCTTTTAACATGACAATCGGAATGACATCAATCTTCTTGACGTGGGTGTCTATGATGCAAGCTTGATAAATCTGTCATTATTGATCTTCAGTGGATAGGTCTTTAAAGTGTCAATGGAAACAGAATATCTAATAAGACAAGATGCTTGGCCATGGTGAGATGTGTTTTGCATTTCATTATGGTGGCGTTAATGGTTAATGTCCCTCAAATGATACCACTGATGCACCGATGTACCGATGCACCGATGTCGCTTTTCAAACGACGACTGAAGACCCACCTCTTCAGGCTGCACCTCTCCCCATCCCTCCCTTCCCCCCTGTAAATGACTAAACTTAGGGTTATAACTAGGCAGCTGTTTCATAGGAGACTTAGTTGATGCGCCTGTCTTAACGACTAATTGTATTTTTATTTATTTTTATTTTTCCATAGATTGCGTTGTTGCCGTTCTCGTTGTTAGTGTTAATCAGTTTAACCATCAGGGTCCAAGTTGAACTATGCGGTTGTTCCCTGTACTTGGACCGGTACTTCTCTCTAGGGTTTTTGTCATACTTGTTCCTGGTTATGGTTATACACTTTGTTGTACGTCGCTCTGGATAAGAGCGTCTGCCAAATGCCTGTAATGTAATGTAATGATGTACACTTTCCTTTGATTGAGGACGGCGCAAACTAGAGTTCAATTTACTTATTTTTGGTTTTGTTCTAATTCTTTATTTCAACACCTGTTTGAAAATTAATCTTTTTTTATCCCTACTGTTTTCCCTACTGTTTTTATATACGTATTCCCCTATATTGTTATTATTATCATTATGATTTGAAAACATTCTTTATGATGTCTCTTGCCAGATAGCTATATTGTTACAGGCCTGTTGTCATGAAGTCGTTCCTACATTATATTTTTAACCAAGTTTAGGTAGCTAGCTACTTAGCTATTGACAGCCAGCTAACATGACTGCGATAATAACAGCACAATAATTTAAGTTGTTCATTTTGCATTATTTCTGTCTACTTGAAGCCAAAGTGAAGCCAAACCTTGTACCTATCTCATATTTGGCCTTTTCCCACTAGAGGGACCTTTTCTGGAAGTTTTTGGCTGTCCACCTCCAGGAACCCGGGCCGATTTTGGTTCCTGGGGCATGGTTCCTAATCCCCCTTTTTAGTCCTTGAGGGTGAGGTAGTACTTTTAGAAGGTCAGTACCGAGGAGTAGTGAATATAGTCAAACGCAATATTCATCAGAATCACCAAGGACCCAAAGCACCATTGTAAAATGTTGGCAACAGAAAAACATTTAGCAGCTGCTAGACAGAAAGTAAGACTTCAAACCAAGAAAAAAGGAAATGGAAAAACAATAGGGTTGCCATTTTCAGTGCAGAAAAATAAGGAACCCAACCCCATCAGAAAATTTTGAAACATGTATAAAATTCTACTGTATATGGACAGACAACAACACTTGACAACATGTATTCATGATTGTGTTATTCCCACTGTTGTGAAAGACTTTGTGTGTTCTATGTGTTCGGCTGAACTGGACATAGACCACGAAATTAAGCAGTGCTGGGGGAAGAAAAAAAAATTGAAACAGAAGCCGGACCACAATACATAACTGTCACTTTTTCCCCTCCTACTTTGCCTAATCTTCACAGTTATCGAGGTACGGTGGGAAAGCTAACACAAACACTCTACAGGAACCATGTAGTCCCCATTGTGGATAGTTCCTCACCCCTTTTAGTTCCTACAACTTGGTGGAAAAGGGCCTATAGATTCTGGAAGGACCATATATGGGCTGATTGAACACATTAGGAAATTTTATTTCTTCTTCTCAATCGCTACGTGCACAAGCACACCAAGAATGAAAAAAAAAAAAATGAAAGTGAAGCAGTTCACTTTTTAATTTGTATTGATTTATTTTTATACACTCCAACAACCTGAAGATGGCACCAAAATTCTCAACAGAATTCAGTTTTGGTCAATTCCATAAGATTCAGTTGGTACATCTAAGGAACCATTTTGGTACCCAGACATAGTCAGTGTCAATGTCATTGACAATATCATTGACAATGTCATTACATCTCGTTATATTATTTTCTGAACAGTGTATTTCACTGTTTGCATTTCTACAATATAAAATGAGATTTGAACCAGCAATCTCTCAGTTAAATGGCCAGAGCCCAAACCATATACTACCACTCACTGTATGCTCAGTCTGTTAAAAGGCAACACTCAGATTTAATTTCAAATATTTCTCAGATTAAGGACATATTTTATTGAATCCATGCCCCTGTTGGACAGTGGATATTTAAAGGTCTCACCATCAGTATGCTGTGCGAGCTGTATCAAGGCAATTTGATGGTTGCCAAGCCTACTTCACAATAAAAAACTGTTTCAATTTGACCTGCAACACAGTTAAAGGCATAACAAATAGCTCTGACATTTGAAATGACCTTTGACTTAACATTACAGGGCCAGGTCAGCCAGAAAATAAGTTTCCCCAAAACCAAGACTTTATGGATAGAAGATATGGCCTCTGGAAAAATGGTCAGGTCACACCATAAATATAGACATATAGGCACAAATGTTTTCCCATTCTTCATGTCTGGTGTCAGCCCAGAGACATTGTATGAAATTCTTAATCGTGTATGAAACTCTGAACGTATTTGTATGAATTTCCAAATTAAATTAATGGAACCAAGAGACGGGGTTGGGGAACGTGGTTCTTTGAAATCAAATTTCGCTAATTTCACCAGATACCATCACATCACATATTTCATCTTATGTAACAATAATGAACATAACTGTGAATTTCATTAATGCAGGAATTCCCAATACAAACTCTACACAAATTCCACTCCATGACATTTCTTGCATGGACAATCATAATAAATAAATACATTGGTAGTGTCAAACACAGGCTCATCAAAAGCGTCTAAATAAAAGTTTAATTCCATACAGTTTGACTATTAGCCAACAAAATAAATTGATAATACCAGTGTAATAGATGTTTCCATTTGACACAATAACCAGTAAATTACATATATTTAAGATACAATATATATTTTTATATCCTGTTCCTGCATCCATGCTTTCATCTGTTCTAAATTTCTGGAAGATTTTTTTAAATGCACATCTACATTTCAAAACTGATCCTGGTATACAACATGACAATGATCAGAACCCAGCGGAAAAAAAAACCTATTATGAGAATTTGAAACAGGCACGAGATGCACAGTGGTTATGTCCTAGCCCTACCCACATTAACACTTCTACTTTTAATCTATATGTGTTCTGCAAATTCCACTCCAAAACTCTGCACACAAGCGAAGCACACAGGGAGGACGCGGCGCACGCCGGCAGTGCATGGTGGGCTGTAATGAGGAACACAAGGTGATCCGCAAGCTTTAGCGCCGTGCACTGTCCCCGTGGGAACGATAGCCCCGGAAGAGGGAGAGGGGGAGAGGCAGAAGGTTCCGGAACCCGCCACAGGAGTTAATGCGGGATGTCTATTGAAAGCTCGTTCAAAAACAGAATTCCATTACAGAAATGGCTTCTCCAATAGTCTCGATTAGCCTAATTAATAAGAAACCCGGCGAAGGGAGAACCGAGCCATCACAGGAGCTGCACAAGACCCCGAGACTGGGGGGAGAAAACCTTATGCAAATTGTATCACACTTTTTTTTTTTTTTTTTGATTCTCTAACACACTGTACAATAATGAAATAAATCCCCCACAGCG
The DNA here is from genome assembly GCF_013347855.1 of Anguilla anguilla. Lineage (NCBI taxonomy): Eukaryota > Metazoa > Chordata > Actinopteri > Anguilliformes > Anguillidae > Anguilla > Anguilla anguilla. The sequence goes on from NC_049207.1 coordinate 10,144,437, forward strand.
TCGCAGCCCAGTCTGACATACCACCCCCCCCCCCCTTCCCCAGGGACACGATGACAGTTCATTTCAGGGGATTAAAAGAATGGCAGAAATCATGAGGTCAGCAAGCCGGAGAAACAAAACAATTGTCACACTTCATTTCTGCCTGTTTACAGAGCTCAAACCCAAAAGCGAAAAAAGGGTCACACACCGGTAGTGGAGGCTAACCCCAGGGAACCTAAAATTTCACATAGCCAATGTTGTATTTTATGATCTGGGAATAGTATTTTCATGGTTGATTTCTGGCTAATGGAAATTTATGAGTTTTTATACAAGGAAAGGTTTTCCTTATGAATAATTAACCTGGGTTTTTCATACTCTTTATTACACTAATGTTTTCATCTTTGATTAAAAAAAAACACAGTCGTTTGTGAATGCAAAAATACAAAAATGAATAGGAGTAAAGTCTGATTTAATTCACCCCTGCCTGGAAAGCTAACAGACCCTGAAATAAAGCTGGCTAGAATTCAATATAGAGAATTTTTTAAAAGGCTTTTCCAATGTCAAAAAGTACATAATGTTTATGTAGATACAAGGGCCACACTCTTCTTTCACATAGGTAGAAAAGCACTATAACGTAAGAACAGATTTTTAAAAAAAAATCTTTTGATAAACATTTGATGTACCTTCTGGACATGCAGAAATCAGACACGGGATTCTAGAGACAAAAGGCCAAGGGGCAGAAGTAGAATCAATGAGTAAAACATAAAAAATAAAAAATAAAAAAATAAAAACAGTAACAAAAGCAGGAAGGTGCACAGTTGGCCACAGCATCCTTCTGAGGAGCAGGACCATGCAGAGAACAACTGATGTGGCACAAAAATACCATAAGTCTGCGTGTTATGACCTCTAGACACTTTTCCTTCGAGCTGTCGATGAACATGGTGTGGTGGTAGTTACATGCAAGAAGGCGAATAGATTGTGTGCCTTAACAGCTGGGCTGGGGGGGGGGGGGTGGCGGGGGAGATGAGGAACACCCTGTGCGGGGTTAATGTAAACCGGTCAATATGCACTCGTGTTTAAGTAAAACCCAGAGGAGCAGGGAGAGAGGCCCGGCTTAATTTAACAGGATTAAGGGGACAGAACAGGAAATGAGTGCTTGTTGACTGTAAGTTGTTCCGGACCCGCTGTTACCTAAACCAATTGATTTATGCCGGGTGTTCACTGCTGCCACCTGAATGTCATCTTTCCAGATCACTGGGAAGTCACTGAAGACGCAGCAGAGAGACGGGGGGGGCGAAGAGAGGAGGGGGGGGGATTAGAGAGAGAGAGAATGAGAGAGAGACAGCAAGAGAGAGAGAAGGGGGGAATGAGAGAGAGAGAGAAACTGGTGTTTATGGAGAAGAAAAATGACCCAAGAGACCAACAACTGCAGACACAGATGTGCAGTGTACAGTTTAACACCCAACAAGCATCTCTCATTGGACCAATAGTTGAGCTGCACATTCATAAAATAAGCAATACAGCTTATTTCATCCAGCCCAACTTTTTCTCTTAAAACTAAATTCAGCCGAACAGCACAGACTAGTTCATCATGCTTTTTGGCATGTGTGGCTTATCACCTGCAACAGTGATTACTTAATTACTAGCTTTTTTCCAGAAAATATCTTTTTTATATATGTTTTTATTTCTCTGCTAAATTTGGAATACCCAGTAAAAATTTGGAATGCCCAGTAAACCAACATTACAACATCCTCTGTCAATTAAAAAAAAAAAAAAAAACTAGGCAAGCCTAGTTCAGCTGGACCCTGGGTACAGCCTGTGAGGACAATTGCCTGTCAGAAACTGGAACCTATTACCCATGAATTCTTTCTCCATAAATGGTACTGGACTCTCTGACTTTTCACATTCCAGGTTCCAGAAGTTTGTTTATTTGTTTATATGCTGCATACATGCAAATTGCTGGAGTTTTTGCTGTCATATAAAATCATATTTGATTGGAACAATGAATCTGTATATGTTCCACAGTGATCGGTACAGTGCAGAACACCATGGTTGAGATTCCTGACTTCCTGGCTTCCTTCCTTACCTTCCCTGCCCTCCACAGGCTAGCAGTTCATCCTGAATGCAGACAGACACAATAAATCAAACTATACTCTCAATAATGGCTACCAAACTAGCTACCAATGAATTTTGCCTCCTCTCGCCTATGAGCCTAGCAGATCCACCCTGGCCCATACTAATTCGGACCAAAACTTGTTAAAAGTCAACACGTGTACGCTCGCCTGCAATTGGTCACGAAGACTCTTCTCAGCCAGACAGCAAATATATATATACGTAGCCTGTAGTGCTGCTCAGCTGCTGCCCTAGACAGGGTCGGATTAAACTATTTGAGGGCACGAGGCACACGCACCGTTTCAGGTCCCCTGGACCCGGGGAAGCAGCAGCCATCTCGCATCGAATTGCGTTCAGCACCGTTGATAGAGGTCCACTGCATCCTCGAGACAGCTGTCAGGCCAACAAGGCTTGAAGCACCAAAACCGACAGATAAAAGCACGACACATTTCTAAATTGTAAAATTCTTGAGAGACGTAGCTGTTATTTTAAGGGGTGCAACGGTGACCATTGGAACCACAAAGCATTTTCTGAAAAATAAATGAATAACCTCCACATTAAATCACACAATATGGAAGCAGCTTAACGTAACAGTGTCGGATAAACATGTAAAAAGAATTTCTGGTAGAGCTAATCCAACACAACAATGAATATTTAATGATACATAATAACAACAGTGGTAAAGCACTATGTTCACTGATTCTTCACTGTAACGTAACAACCAATTAAGAATGTTTGAATAATTCTAACTTGAATAATTCTGATGAATTCAGTTTCATTCAGAAGTAGCTATGAGAAAACAATAAACAGATTTTAAAAAATCCACAATGCTTTTCTAGCACTTGCACTACGTAATATTCATATCTAAAAACCTCAGGCTCCATTTTGAGGATGCTAACAGCCTCCCTCAAGTGCGAGCACAGCTGTTCCAAGGGAAGAATCATGCTATAGAGCAGCACAGAGTCGCATGGACGTTTGTGTTAAGGTTGGTATTTTCATAACAGAATTTTTACAGTGCATCCTCTGGGTAGGAGTAATGGGCTGAATCATTTTGAAGGTGAGGACCGGTGCAAAAGCAAGGTGCAGTGGAATTTTCACAGAACTAGGTGGTTTGCAAATTCTGCCCCCCCCCAAAACAGGTCTTGGGGCAGGCTCAACCATACAGGGAAAATATAAGAATTCTTCCTCCGAAAGAAGTCCTCCCAAAAATAGATTGCTCTAGTCTCTAGCCATTAAGCCAGTGTAAACAGCAAGCTGCTTTCCCAACAAGAAATAAGTTTTAAATATTCATTATTTCATAAGAATTATATATTAAATATTTAAGAATTTTGAAGAACAGTACACATACTGGGCTTTGCTGCCAGTGTGAACAATGTAATTTCACTGATTATTGGACTAAGTTCCACAAATGATTCAGCATTGCCATGTTAGCAGTGCCTTGATATTGTAATATAGGCTGTTGCCTGTTACGACATAAATAAATAAAAAAACTACCATGTGGTCTCTTTGTGTTTATAATTAGATCATAGAAGTATACCATCAGTACCATTTTTTCCCACAAAATGCATTAATATTTCCCAAAGCCTCACATACATTACACCTCCTTCGGTTGTCACACCTCCATTTGGCACCCGTCCCCATCTTTTCTCCTCAGTGGAAGGACCCGTGACTTCATGCAAAAGATCGCGCCACTTCTGATACGAACAAGCGTGATTCATCGCACATTTCAGCAAACTGGAGGCGCGTATGATTTGATTTTTAATCTGTTGAACTCGCTGCGGTTTCTGTCCATTAATCATCATCTCTATGCAGCGGTAGCCGCGCCCGTGACATTTCCGCCAGTGTTCTTGTTTGTGTCCAGCCTGCCGAATCTCCCCCCCGCCCGCCCCCCCCCCCCCCCAAGCCCGCTAGCGTCCCGCGGTGACAGCTGACTGACGACGCTAACAATAGCGCAACCGGATGGAGCGACTGTGCTAAAGACCTTCGTATGATAAATTACCCTCATCAGTTTGTTTTTCCACCAGCCCTTGTAGGTCAGCAAAAAGCTCGGCTTGACATTTTTCCTGTACTGTATATGCAAATACCTGCCAATCAATTAACAAGTTGTTCCTCTCCCGCCCGCAGCTGCACATTGTGATTACAAAAATTGATTGTGGAGCAAAATCAACACAATAGCCTGCCAAGATTCCAGGGTCAAGAGGACAGACAGGAAACAAAAACACTTTCCCTCAGAGCCATAAAACACCTCTCTCTCTGTCTCACATACTCGCTCCTCTCTCTTTTTTTAATCTCTGCTGCATAACCATAAACTTGCAACTGTTATGAAACCAGAAAAATGCAATGTAAACATAATGAATGATAAATCATGTCGCATTGTCAAGTTATCAGAGAATCTGGATGAGCGCGAGGCATAAATGTTTATGGCAGCAACACCAAATGATGCTACGCGGGGCCCGGAGGGTTCTATTTAGCTACGGTAATGAGTCTTGTAGTGGGAGGAAGGTGGGTGTGTGCGGTTTACAATGTCAAACTTGTGGACCAAACAGGTGGACCTGGGAAGACAAATCACATCGGATCCGGGTACGACAGATGAATCAGAGCTGAATCGAGCGTCAAGCAATAACTCAGCCCAGAAATGGAATTAAAAAAGGTTCCTCTTCCTGTGTTATTGGTTTGGCTTCGGAAGCACAGGGTGAGGCTGATAGGAACCTTCTGTAGACAAACCAAATATCTGCTGCTCTCTGAAAGGTGTGAAACTTGAGGAAAATAAGAGAGATAATGAATATATATATAAATATATATATACAGAGAGAGAGAGACAAAGAGAGAACGAGAGGGAGAACAGATACTTTAGTGCATATTTTTATTTATTTTATTTTTTTTTACTGTGAATCATATTATCTTCTTGTTATAATTTATAGCAGTGATGGTCTTTGTAATACCATATTCAATATAAATCTGCTTTGGAAGCTGTACTTTTTTATAGCCATACCACTAAACTAAATTTGAATGTGAAATGAATGTGAATTGAGAAAGACAGGGAAAAGGGAGAGAGAGATAAGATAGAGAGAGAGAGAGAGAAAGAGAAAGAGAGAGAGCGAGAGACTATGTCTGTGCATGTGTGTGTGTTTATGAAAGGAACAGCTGTTTGCATACATCACGTTTATGTCCATGACAGGACATGGGCGCATATTGCATTCATAAAGCATCCTTTAAGTTCCTAGCAGAGCACCGCCTCCAGCTAACTTACATAAAATGGCCCCATACGCCGTATTGAGCACACTGGCACCTGTCATATAATTATGTCTGATTTAGGTTGTAAAATTTTTTCCATTTTTCTAAAAGAAAAGGCACGGGTGTATTGATTACCTTTCGGTCTGTGGTCTGTGTGAGGATGTGCGTGTGTGTATGTGTGTATGTGCGTGTGTGTGTGTGTGTATAGGTGTGTGTGTGTGTGTTTGGCGTGTGTTTTTATGTCAGTGGCTTGGGGGACCGTGTTGAAATACGTGTTCCAGCGCGTTGGAAAGAGCAGCAGGACGTGTGGGCCTCAGGCTCCTTGGTACAGGCCCATGCATTATTCAAGCTTCCGCTCCGAGCCGTAATCTTCGCTCTCTGAACTAATGAAAGTCGTCGGGCTTTTCGCAGCATATAAGTCAGCCACCCCCGGATAATGCGGTAAAGACCAAAATAACGTCATTTTCGAGGCAGGCTCTTCCTCAGAGCGACCATTTCCTCCTTGCGAGAGTCCGCGTCAGTGCTGTTCCTCAGTGCCCTGGTGCTGCTGATAGCACATTAAATGCGTAAAGCAGACGGGGAACACCCAGCTGCCAATATTAGCGTTAGCCAATGCTAAATATATGGACCGAGGCAAGACCTCTGGACTGACGTGCACGTAGTCTTCATTACTTCAACAACAGAATATGGGTAAATAGGGTTTGCCGGTCAAAACATGTGCGGAACCACCAAATGACTGTGGTACCACGCGATTCTTTTCAGAGTAACCCCACCCCTTGCAGCATTTAAAATGGAGGGAATAGCGGGAACATAAATAAACAACCTCGACGTCTCAAAAAACTTTATATCAATTGTTCCTTCAGGAAGGCCACCGTTTGAAAGCCAGGCATACAAAAACGGGTTCAGTAAAGCAAACAATGCTTTGCAGAGGTAAATTTATGGTGAAGAAGTTTGACTCGAAGGCCATTACGTGTCACTCTGAGAAAAGCCAAAAAAGATGAGCGCAAGTTAGATCCATTACAACTGACCTGTGTCGCACAAAAGCCGGCATTTCTGAGGAAGATGGTGGAAGCAAGGCAGAATTATTGATGGCTGTTCGTGGTGCTAAACACTACCACAGCAAACTTTCCCAAGACTGTGGGAATAATGAAGTACCTCAGTCCATCATTACTGGATCAGCCATTGTGCTACAGATACATTGTGGAAGAATGAAGGAAAAAAAATGTTTTTAATTAAAAAATGAAAAATGTTTTTCGTTAAAAAATCAAAATGTAAAAAAGATTTTTTTTAAAAATATTGATATTTAAATTTTAATTTTTTTTAGTCCAACTTTAAATCCAACTAATAGTTTTAGTAGTTGTTAGTTTTTAAAAAATTAAATAGGCCCCTTTTGTCACGAAAATAGGGCCCTTCAAATGCAGCTTAACAGATGAACATGCAGGCACCCATTCGACCTGTGGAAGGTCACTGGTATGCAATGAGGGACCGTCATCCCAGCCAACTGAAATCCTGCCATCCCAGGGCAATGCTAAGTGTCTCTGGGGTGAGCGCTCGAGACGATACCCCAGAGACCTTGACCTCGGTCAGCCGAATCCTGCAGCAGAGACCCACCCCCACCAATAAGATTGCAGTGAACGAACACACCATGAAAGTTAAAAGAAAATCAGTTGCTGCTTACACAACAGACCCCCCTGCGCCGCCCCCCCCCCACCTTTCCCCCAATTCCCTCAATCCCTCTCTCAGAGGAGAGTCTACAGTGCAGCCCAGCATGCCCCAGGCTAGCCCTTTGTTCAGAGAAATAATAGCTGTCGTTCACCATTTGCACTTTATTTGCAGTGGTTTGATGTTCTTACCTGTGGAGCATGACTGGATTATTACCCTGAGAAGCCTCATATAATGTGTCCCACAATGGAGTGTAATAGCATTACACCAACCTGATATTCCCGACACAAAAATATATGTATTATATATATGGATATATATATATGGATACAATAACATATGTATTTGTATATTTTTATTGCACATTATTATTTTGTGATTCATAAGAGATATCTGTCTCCCTGGGATATTTGGAGAGAGAGAGAGAGAGAGAGAGAGAAAGGGAGGGAGAGAGAGAGAGAGAGAAAGGGAGGGAGGGAGGGAGGGAGGGAGGGAGAGAGATAGAGAGAGAGCATTTGTGCTGAGGCATTTGTGCATGAATGTCAGAAGAGAGAGAAAGAGAGATAAGGAAAACGAACTATACCCTTCATACACTTAAGTCACTAATTCATTATGAGAGAAAGAAATAATCATCCATTAAATTTGAACAATGACACCAAATACAAGTTATATATGACTAAAGGAGGACTTTCCTAATTTTTGGCCAGTTGACCTTGATACTTATATTTATTTTAATACAAGTACAATCTTGATATTGGAGCACTGGCCAGTATTTAGAGTACCCCACTCCAGTGACAATGTTACCCCTAATGTGACCCCAGGAGTGTACGGGGAACCCCCAAATTTATGGAGAGGCTTGCATGATTATCAAAACAATTACAAAAAAATCAGCACAAAATAATTCTGAATAATAAGGCTGGAGAGCAATTAGTTTAGGTCAGGACAATGTTTTTTTTTTCTTCTGAGGTGCATTTTAGTTCCCCATCACTCTGAATACAAGACATGAGTTAAAACATATGTTTCACTGTATTGCTGGCGTCCCACGTGTACAGATTGCAACCGACTACACGCACGTTCCATCGATCCCCTAACACTTAACGAACGTCCACAGAAGCCATGAGTGCTAGCGTGCGATGAATGTGCTGTTTACATGTGATCGTAAATGGGTCATGGCTAACATTCTGCTGAAGTGCACAGTATTTCTACACGACTCCTTTATCTTCAGGAACAGGCAATTATAGGCACAGATGAGGAGACAGGAGAGGGCTATGAATAGTGCAGGTTTGCACCTGAGCAAAAAGCAAACAAATCAGGCAATGATATAGATTGAAAAAAAAAAAGTACTGTATTTTGTACGGTAATGTACTGTACTGATTTTAAACCTGTGTACTATAGCAGGTTAGAGCAAAACATGTTCACATTTCTTATGTTGATCATTTGGTTAGATGTGACCGCTTGCTACTTCCACTAACAATGCCACCAATTGTTCAGTCCCCAGCCTGACATCTACATTCTGGCAATGTGTGTTCGCTGGACTGAAAGCAGGGAGCAGATCACAGAGAGAGCAAAGGGGGCTTTAGCAGAGAAAATGAACTGTGTGAGAGAGGGCAGGGAGGAGAGCAGATTCTCCACAGGTACAGAGAGATGATTAGATTTAGAGGACCATGTGTGAGATTGAATAGGAGGAGAGGATAATCTGTATATCAGGCTTGACATCGCATTGTCTGGGGTAAGTCCTCAAAGTGTATCAGCGGAGACCTGTGTGTGTGTGTGTGAGTGATGAAGGGAAAGAGAGCGAGAGAGAGAGAGAGAGAGAGAGAGAGAGAGAGAGAGAGAGAGAGAGAGAGAGAGAGTGTACAAGAGAGAGCAAGTGTGATGAGAGAGAGAGAGAGAGAGAGTACAAGAGAGAGCAAGTGTGATGAGAGAGAGAGAGAGAGAGTGTACAACAGAGAGCAAGTGTGATGAGAGAGAGAGAGAGTAAAAGGGAGTAAGAGCGAGAGAAAGTTGAGAGGTTGTCTGACACCCACAGATTCAACCACTAGTGCTTGTGGGCTACGCAGGTATATGACTAAAGGAGAGCACTCCTAATTTTCAGTCAGTTAACCTTGATGTATATCTAGTTTTTTATTTTTAATGTGAGTCTTGTTATTGGAACACTGATTCCATTATTTAGAATTCATAAATAATATGCTGTTTACTTTAGCTTGAAAAAATTGTGGGCAACACATTGCATGAGTATTTCAACACATGGTCATAGCATATAAGCAGGTCTAATTAATATAATAATAATAATAATAATAATGCATTTGTAAAATGCTTTTCTCACACTCAAAGTGCTTTACAGTGAAATGTGAAACACAACCAGCATGCATCAACTGCAGTGGAGAGGGAGATAAAAAATAGTGGTGTAAAATCTCAAGGCAGTTGAAGAAAACAGGCATGCATTTTGGTTCAGGAATTTGCCTTTAATCACATGCTTAGGATACATCATACCAAAGCTGTTTCCACCGTTAAAATGAAAATATATTTTTATATTTCTGCAACTGCAAAAACTTCAATCTCTCTCACAACACACACACACTCTCCCCCAAAACACACGCACACACATACACACACACCGACACACACCCACACACACACACACACACAAATGAGACTAAGAATTCACAGTCATGAAACAAAAGCTGGTTGACCTAAATATTCTTTTTTTTTTTAAATCAACCCCTTTTGGGTTCTTTTTCCTCACAAATGGGCAACTTATTTCTATTTAAATTAATGAACACGTATGATAAATTATAGAAGAGACTAAATGAAATCTCAAAAGTTGAATGAAGCTAATAGAAACTTTCAAAGATTAAAATTCAGCCTTCAGGAATACTCTTGAAATGAAGCCAGGTAAACTAATTAACCCAATGTTGTGAAATAAATCTCTGCAAAAGATGAATCATTACCACAAGTCTTGGTAAACAAAATATCCATATTTCTTCCAAAGTACATTTTAATTGTTTGTAAAAATACAATAATGGTTTGTTTGTTTACTTTCAGCCTGTCTTCTACAGTTGATTATATATTTTACAATACAAAAACAAAACTAACCAAAATGTATGTATGGAGTATGGATTATAGCTAATCCATACTCCATAGATACTTCTTAAAGCTACTTTGAGGATTCACACACAACTATTAAACATGCAGTCCCCCCACATAACCAGCAGGTAATTGAGTAATCTAGTGTAAAATTTACATAGAAATACAATTAAATCCACGTCAAAGAGCAATTTTATAAATAACTACTTTGTCACGTTTTTCTGCATAAACCACTGTTTAACATACAATTTGATTGTAGCATCATTTTATAAGTGAAGCCCATGGACCATATATAGAAATTTCAATATCTTGTAGATAAAACAGGGATTTCAGAAAAAGGATGGATCCCAGCAACACTGTTGGCAACTGATTCTTGTTATTGCATGCTGATGAATTTCCAGAGAAGAACACAAGTCTATTCTGGTACACATTTAATAAAATAGACATCTCTGCATATTTTAGTGAAGCGCAAACATTGCAGTTAAATATGGGGAAGGAAATTTGAGGAAGTTGTACAGCATAAACTGCCAAGGGAGAATGACTCTAGACATCACTATTAGAGCTTTGCTTTGTAGTCACAACTCATTTTTGGTGCCGACACTGGAAGAAAAATCTGTTTGGAGGCAGCATTTTAAATACACGTTTATTTATAAAAAATGACTCTGTGCAGCAGCTCTAATAAATACACAGGGAGATTCTAAACCCATAAATGAATTCCCCCACGCAGCTGGGAAGTTCGCTCTCCAACATCGCAGTTTCTGCTCAGAGATCCCCCTTCTCTGTCTGTTAACTTTTCAGTTTCTCCCTGATAAAACAGGAAAGGAGGGCGGACTGTCTGCTCTCCTGATAGGAGAAAAACAGTCATGTGACAGGCCCGTGTACCCCTTGCCTTGGACACCACGAACGTCGGCAGTCACCTGATGACAAAACGCGCCACCGCCGCCGACTCTGGCGTCCCGCGGCCACCTGTCCGAGACGAGTCCGACGGCGACGGTTTCAACACACTCCACGCCCCCTCGCCCGCCAGCGCGCGACGGTCTGGGCCCCCCTCGAAACGGCCCAGGTCCCCACAGCAGCTGCGCCCCAATTATAAACTTCTCACATGAGCGACTCCTGTTTACATTTCATTAGGACCCCCATCTTCATCTGATTCAAACAGAGAGCAAGCTGACCACCGGGCAGGAGGGTTTCGGAGGTGGGGAGAGGTGGGGAAGTTTAAATATAACCCTTAATTGCTTCATAATTCTACCCGTGGCCTGAGTTGGTCTTTGGGGAGGTCACGGTTGTTATACGTTTGGATTCATATTGGATAGCTGCATTCCACTATTGTGCACCTTGAGTCACACAAATGTATTTATATTTTTTTTTTTTTAAATGTGACCAGTTTTTAAAATGCAACATTGAAATTAAAAGTTGCCTTTTGTCATGTGCTTTTTATCATAATAAAAAATTGACTTGTTTTTTAGTGACTGGATTTTGTAGCCTGTAATTAATTTGATATCATCCATAAACATTTCTATAGTCTCTCCAGTCATTTTAATGAGGCCAAAACAGTTGCATAGTTTTGTGAAAAATTGATATTTTTACTGTATATTGGACAAAATAGCATTATCATTTTACACAAATCAAACAGCATTTGATTTTCTACATTTTTTATTTATTTGATGGATGCATTTAAAATATTGCATAATAATTTATGTTCTTTTCATTAATAAGAGATAATCTGAAATAAAACTAAGAATAGATTAAGTAGGAAAAAAATAAATCACACATTTATCAATAATTTTCTGTTACTGGTAAACAATGTTATTGACATTTTATTGTGAATACAGCCGACTAACGGCACTGTTCTATGAATTGACAAGCAATTATGCATAATTAGTCATCATTAAACGATTAATTGAGATGATTCATATACAGTACTGCAATGGGAAGACGATTAAGATTAATGATTTCTCAACAGGTGTCTACATGAGCAGGCTGTATTGGCATCTTGCTGCTGGAGAACTGAATTACGGGCTTTATAAAACCCACCACTGACACCCTATAGTTATAATGGCTGTAATATAAGGGAAGAGCTGCAGTGACAGTAGATCACTTTACACTCGGAGTATTTAGAAGCAAAGAGAATTGTTTTAACAATCTGCACCAGGCTATAGACAGAGAGATGTCCCACCGGAGCACACTTATAGTCATATACAGTGAGGAAGGAACCATAAATGATGTGATCTCAAGAAGATAAAAACACGAGGGGGGGGGGGGGGAGGGGAAGGAACTATGTTGTATGAAATCAGGGTAGACAAGGTATTACATACATACCCGCTTCCCCCTTGCAGCTCAGAATCCTGTGGGGAATCTGAGCGGCAAAAGATGCACCGATATCAGTTAATCAGATAATTAATCATCGGCGGGTCACGTTGCATTGACCAGCTGCCGAGATGCCGAGGTGCGGTGTGTGCAGGCGCACGGCATCCCGTGCGTAAGCAGCGACGCGCGCACACATTTCGCAATATCACAAATCGCTGGCAGCTATAATGTTTTTGAATGAGACTGACCCGCGTGACACCGGAGCCGGCAGATTGCAGGGAGCCATTTGCCGGGCAGGTGATTTACCTCTAGATGGACACGGGCCCCTGGGGGACCTCGCCCTGGGAAAGAAAAAGCCCGCGCTCGCCGCGGTTCAGCCTTATCTCGCCGAAGCACACTGCCGAGGGCCCATTCGATGGCGCAGGGCCACGCCGCAGAGGAGCAGACACCGCAGCCAGACGCGGCGGACACGGCGTGCCGGATATTCCCGATGTTCTGCCGTCTAGACAGAAATCCCTGTGTGACAAGCATTTTGTTTCTGCGTACACGCGTCGTGTTTCTGTGAGGCGCCATCTTATTATCAGCAAAGGTCAGTCACTTTTTATCATACTGTACATATACTGTGTGTGTGTGTGTGTGTGTGCGTATATTATATTCAAGAACAGGCTGATACCTTATTGCCATATTTCATATTATATGACATGGTAAATTAAGCAGAGCAGATACCGTTCCATTGGTGATATAAGGTAAAGTGTGTCATATTTGTCCATCATCCCGGTTTAATTTCAGAGAAAATAGATTAAAGTTTAAAAACGCGAAATGATTTCCCTTTCAGTGCTTTGTGAACCATCAGTTTAAATATTAGCAAATTCTAACGAGAAAAAAAAGACACTGAAAATATATATGAATGTGTTTATATATTAATGTAATATGTACAGTATAGATTCATATACCCATATGAACAGGCCACTGGCGCAGTTTGCTTTTAAAAAGCTTTGCCAACCCACTGAAATCTTTCCACTGGCTCCCTAGGCCCTGACAGAAAATGGATGGGGGTATATTTACAGCACAGTAAACAGCCTCAGTGCTGTGCACGTCTAGCGCGGGTGATATTGAATACTGTTTAACCCTAGAGAAAATCCGCCCTCCCCCCCACGCACCCATGGGACGACACATTCCTCACGCTGAACATCCGTCATCATGGGCGACAACAGAGGCAACAGGACAAGGACTCCCCCCCCCCCCCCCCCCCGAAACTCTGCATTGCCCCAGGGGAGAAGAGGAGCGGGTATCCTCTTGTGGAATTTCCAAAACCTTTACCGGCATCCACTGTGATGCTCAGTGACACCTTTTTCTTTTATAAGGCAATAAAACGTTGAGCATACATCAGATATTCAAAACACCTAAGACCTTTCAATCAATACTGTTTCAGTCAATATATTTATTTTCTTTTTTACGCAAACACAGTTTGTCAAATTCAGCAATGAAGAATACATTTTTTAAGGAAGAAAAAAATACCAATTCCTTAAATGGTTTGCTAGAATGTACTGTTAAATTTGTGGGGAGAAACACCACAGGCAGATTTATTTATCCTTTCACATGGACCCAGTCACTTATTGATTCAACAGTAATGCACGTTCTCCTCTGCGTATGAACAGCCCCATTAACACAAAGCATGGCATTTCTAGATGGTAACAGCCCAAGCCATCCTGGTTACTCTCCCTTTTCATTTGTTTGATCCACTGTTCTCATCGCAATGCCCAAGCCATCATTTGTCAGACACATACAGCAATGGAACCGCAACAGATCACAAAAACACAGCTCTTTTTTCCAATTTGCTAATGTCATTTATCATCACACTGTGTTCATTATCACCTTAAGATAGACGTAAAGATCCCAACAGCCAGCTGTTGACCTCACACATCAAATGAGTTTAAAGGCTGTCAGTCGAGCTTGGCTTAATATAGCATCCGAAACAAAGAAGAGTCAGAGATAAATTTACAGAGCTTGTCACATGCAGGGCAGGAATGCAAACCAGAACCCATAACAGCATATATTCTTCTCCCTTCTCCATATACTCTGTCTTCTCTACCATTACATTACATTACATTTATTTGTCAGACGCTTTTATCCAAAGCGAAGTACAATGAGTGCATACCAAAGGTCATTGGGACAACTACAAAACACAGGTTTGATAAGGTACAATACTCATTTTGTACACTTATTCATAGCCATGAACACATTTAGTCCAGTTCACACAGGGAACATTACTCTGACCTAACATATGCTAGGTCAAACTAGGAGGCATTACAAGCTACAACATCAAGACAATGGTACAAGGCACAATAAGTGCTGGATGGAGGAATCATTATCATTAGAATAGCATGGTGTTATCCTGAGGAGGCACCTTACAGCACTAAGTAGTGCGCTACAGTGTGTTATAGACAGCCACCTATTCCCATTGGGAGCCTTTGGTGGCTATCCCCACCCCGATACCGCTATCAATCCGTCAGATGAGTGGCTGTTTTGACATCACATTAAAAGGTAGAGATGTGCATCGTGATGTAATCAAGCAATGGCAGCCCATGCTAAGGAGGTGCGCAGACACAGGGTCCCAATATCTAATATGACAAGATAATGAAACTGCAGCTCTGAGGAGAGTTACTGAAATATGAAGAGGGAGGGAGGGAGAGAGAGGGAGAGAGGGAGGGAGAGAGAGAGGAGAGAGGGAGGGAGAGAGAGAGAGAGAGAGGTCTTGTGTCCGTGTTGTATATTATAGGATCATATCCTCCATTACAATTCCGAGCTGTATGTTTACTGTTTAAATTTGTCGTATGCACCATATGAGGCTGTGCATAAGGTAGTCTATCAATTGATGCTTATGGGAGCTATGGAGGACTTATTTTGCAAACAACACATTGAATCTTTAATTTTCCAATGCTGATTTATTTGAATCAACACTCTGAGTTAACAGCCACTGAACCAGTGAATAATTATACCACTATGGGATACTCACAAAGTCTGGGAAATTTTGGAAGACCAGCATTCTAAAAAAAAAAAAAGTTGTCCTTACAAGACTTTAAAAATATATGGACACGTCTTCTATGTTTGTAAATGTCTCTAATATCATCAGTCACTTTTTGAGGATAAAAAGTAATGTTGATTAAATTTATTATTACAGCACCAGCAGCCTGTGTATTTCAATCTTTTCATAAATAATCTGCCTTAAAATGTCAATTCAATTCCTGGCGCAGATAGAGATATATTTACAAAAACAGGTGATTAATGTGTGCATTGACAAACAAGCAGTAATTTACGAGACAAAATAGAAAACTAATTCCACAAATCACCCGTAAGAAGGACAATTTATGAACACTTTCGAGACCTGTCTCCCGTTCTTTCTGTGCCAATTTCAACTTACTCCTCTGAAATATTAATGACCAGTCTTTGGATCTATCCAACAACCAATCCCATACAGAAATTAGACGCGCATACAAATGCATCTACATATGCATATAAAGCGAGGGTGACCGATAGCAAAATCTGTTACGATATGTTTGCTGCTCGTGCGCCCGAACAAAGTGGAGGACGCATATTTGAGTGACATATTAGATATCCCAAGCTGCCTTGTTGGCTACGTGTGAATCTCACAGGAAGAG
This sequence comes from Anguilla anguilla, assembly GCF_013347855.1. Lineage (NCBI taxonomy): Eukaryota > Metazoa > Chordata > Actinopteri > Anguilliformes > Anguillidae > Anguilla > Anguilla anguilla. Next base: position 10,160,477 of record NC_049207.1, read on the forward strand.
CAGCGGGGACAGAAGAAACGATCCTGCAGCTGGACATACTGTTCTGCGCACGAAACCCCCAGACCCTGGGCTCTAATAACATTTCAGATCTGTTAAAATATCAATTTTGCACTCGGGTTCACTCCACTGCCCCCGTCTCTCCCCGGTGTTTACCGTTGCATTGGACAGGCGCTGCTAAACTTCATCGCTAATCTGCGTGGAGTGACTTAACATCTTTGTGACTCCAAACAAATGGGAATTCATACTACATACCAAAACGTGAAACTCAGCACAGGACGTTAGGCATTTAATCATTTATTTCTGACTAAAGTAGGGTCGCTGACGTATTTGTTGTGTGTCTGAAGGGCACATATGGGAATTTATTTAAATGTAAATAATTATGTGGAGCACAATACTGTATATTCCTGTGCTGCAGTTTAAAAAAAAAGTTTTTTACTCCTTTTTTTGCAATGGTTTTCCCCAGAAAAACAAATGGACTCACAGTGTGAAGCAAACAAAAGACATAATATGCATCTTTTGGGTAGACAGGGCGCCATTATGTATATTTTGTCACCTAATTATTTCTCTGGAGAGTCAATTAGCCAACACATAGCACCGAGGGCCACATGACTTGAAACGGCTTCCACACATTGCCCAATCGCTCAGTCTCGGCATCCAGAGACAGCAGCAAACACCTCAGATGAAAGAATCTCTGCAACAAGCTAACTAGTTATTTAGAGTATTATTTGAATATAAATATTATTCTTATTACACATAAAAATTAATGTACTGGAGTTTCCAGTACATTAGTCTTCTAAAGTATTATTAGCAATGACTTATTTAGGCAAACAATGGAATAAACTTTTGCTGCTCGGAGTGATCCCGAGATTGACTGATTTATTTATTTATTTTATATTGAGTGATGAAAAACTGAGTTACAGAAGTCGCATGGTTTGAATAACTCTTTATATATAACAGAAATGTGTTGTGCCGCAACCATGATTTCTCCAAATAATGGGTATCGGGCCACAATTTAATGGCGCCCTAAATATGTCATTTCCTCTGCTGATGAATTAAAGCCAGTCCTGTGCTGTGCACACACACACAGACCTGATAACACGGGAGCACATGGTGCAGCTACGGCTGGGGCTTAGGCAACGATCACAGGCACAAGTTACTAAAGGGAACATGTCACCTGACAATAACTATGCCACTGCCTGGTCAAATATAGCCTCCACAAAGCAATCATCCTACTGTTAATACATAAATCTAAAAGCAGTAATTATGAAGGACAGGTCTGAGTGCGGTGGCTTTTGATTTAAATATCAAGCACGGCCTTTTCCATGAGATCGTAAACGCATGAAATTTCATATCCATCCGTCTCACTTACGCCCACTTAAAATATAAAAATAAAACTTTACCTATTAGCACAACGGTGCGCTCCCGTGACCCATCAACTGTCAGCACTTATCACAAATCAGAGATTAGCAAGTAGACGTACTTTAAGGAGCACTACGTACAGTGCGTGTGATCTTGTGATCTTGCTTTCTGGAAAAATACTAATAAGGGGTTCTGCTCCCTGAAATCTACCCCAGCGCAGAGCTGGCCCCCTCGCACGTCGAGCACAGAAGGGAAAAAATTCCACATTCAGCGTATGAGCCCCGACCGGCCGACAGGGCTAAATGTCCTGTGATTGATTGCTTGACACGGTGATATTACTCAAAGCCTGGTGCCGGACTTTGATCTGCGACGCTAAAAGTGACAGCGGCACAGCCAGCTGTGTGCAAAGTGGTTTAGCGATGACTTTGAGCCGCAAGAGAGGCAGAAGAGAGGCTGTAAATCCCACCGCGCGGCGCTTTCGGGGGGGGGGGGGGGGGGGGGGGGGGGGAGCAAAATTAATCGCGCAATAGTACATATACTCCCGTATAACATTAACAATCAGTCGTGCCTTTTAAATATAATTTTAGTATCTCTGCTTCCGAGATGGAAAACAGTGCAGCAGTTTAGGTACATTTCACAATGCAAGTTCTCATCATAATTTTAGAAAAAAAAAAAGAGATAAATAGTCCGGTATTGTGGTAGGGATGCTGGAAATAGATATGATAGGAAACAAAATTAGGACACAGAATTGTTTTAAAGAGTCACACTGAAGCTTATCTTTTCGTTAACTGTCATTTCCACCACCAGCATCTGAACCAGCTCAAATTAGTTAATAAGGGTTTTTCTTACAACATGGCTTACCTGTGCCACATGCAATCGTAATTTGGCAAGCAAACCACCTCATCCTCCCCCCCCCCCCCCACACACATTATTTATTAGGAATGTATGTTATGGATGTGAGCAAAAAAAAAAAAATAATAAGAATTTGAATTCCAGGCAGCATATTTATAAAGGTTATTAAGAGCCCAGTGATGCATCCATTCACCATTCCTGCTGACATTTATCAAGAATGTCCGGTTAAATGTCACGGGAAGAGGTAGCGGTCCTGTTCCTAATTAGGATATGAAAGTCATCCAGGATTCCTCTTACTTTCCTTTAACTGTGGCCAACATTGATCTTTTTTTGTCTCACAACATTCAGGAGTGCATGTTAAGCAAACTTTCTTTAACAATTGATACAGGGAAGAGGACAAAGCGCAGACAAATGTGCAGGGATGCAGTTCATCCATCACGGAGGGAAGACTCATTGTTTGCAGATTTTAACCTATAGGAGCTTTCCTCCCCAGCGAGACTCACAAATCACAGGAAGACAGCAGAATACGAGAGGCAGGCAAAGGATGAACCCAGAGAATCTGCAGGAGAGAGAGAGAGAGAGAGAGAGAGAGAGAGAGAGAGAGAGAGAGAGAGAGAGAGAGAGAGAAAGAAAGAGAGAGAACAGTACTTTCACAACTCCTTTCCTCACACAGCAGTATCAGGTTGTCTCATGCTGTGTAGGCCACTAAAACGTTCTTGCTAGTCCAACATTACTGGCTTTCCGAGGTCCAGCACAGGTGAAGTACAATGGAGAGTCCAGGATTGTCTTGCCGCCAAAATGCTTCCCCTGTTGGTAATTTGCTTTTCATGCTACCATGACAAAACAGCCACACCTGTATTAGCGGTGGGAAGCATCAACAAGCAGTCAGCTGTAGTTTTGAACCTGGCTGTCCTTGGGCTGGGAACCATTGCAACTGGGGTTCTGAACAACAGTCTGGTTCACAAGAAGGAGTGATGTTATCTCTAACCGCCAACATTCTAAATGACCTCAGGTCACCGGTCTCTTTGGTTCCTTCTCCACATCTGCTTTTCCCCACCAAGGTGTCAACATTTCACGACTATCACACCTCTTTCACATTGCCCCGTCTCCTGGCCAGTGGCACCTTCAAAAAGCTTATTCTTAAATGTTTTATTGACCCATTTCCTGATAACATAACTCTTGGAAAATGATGCTACTTTTGGGAGTTGGGCTCCCAGACATTTGTTTTACCCTCCTCTGGCTGTTTCAGCCTTTCTCCCCCTCGGTGACAAGTTCTTATTTATTGCGAGATTACGGTAAACAAACACTTTTGTTGGTCGGATGATGCCTGTTTAAGAACAGTCACGGCACATTTCCCTGACACTTTCGCAGTCAGTTGTGGTTTCGAGAACCACGGCGTGATGAATACACTAATCGCTGCGGAACGCCACGTTAATTGAGAGAGAATAGATGTTGGGCGGCACCAGACTGTGAGACGTAGTCCCAGAGGAAACCGTATGAACGCAGATTGATGTTTAAATGGATTTGACGTTCAGTCCTTTTATAGGTATATATATATATATAGGCAAAAATAATTAAACAGCAACATTTTTTTTTTCCACCAAAATGATTTGCATAACATTGCCTCCTTGTGCTGGTTGACTGAGAGGACGAAACTGGAGGTGCGAACGGTAGCATCTCTTAATGGGAACGAGTTGCATTAATCTGCCAAGCGGTGGTGATGGTTGAAAGGGCCCGTTTGGAGACAGGAGTGTCTGGAGAGTTCCTGGTGAGATCCAAAAACAGAACCCAGGGCTCAGGGGGTCCTGCACTGAAGGGTGAGATTGATGATGCACGGGGCTCCTTGGAACCGGAAATTAAGGTGTGCGTGATGTGTGTGTGTGTGTGTGTGTGTGTGCACGCACGTGCGTGGACTTTGGACTTTATATGATCTCTCACCCATATCCAGTCCCTTTTTATTTTTATTTTATATTTCATTCTGACCCCCTTTCCACAGCCCTCACTATCCTGCCCCCGCCCTGATCCATGTGCATCCAGCCCATTGGCCCCCGCCTGTTCTCTCAGAGCCTCTCCCATTACACAACTCTTCAAACAAAATTTACATCCCCAGGCTGGCTGTAAAATAAGTAATTTCTCAAAATATTTTCAGAGAGAGCCATCAACGCATTCTGATGCCCTTGCCCTCCACATCCCCAAGGAACAATGAGAGTCAGCCATTATTTAGCGTGCCTATAACTACATTAATACTCTGCATAAGCACATTCAACATGCAGAATTACAGTGTTGTCTGACTGCGCATCAGTTTGCCACCTTCATGAGCCCGGGTGCTCTTCTTTCACATCCTGTCCTAGAAACTGACTCATTGTATCTGGAGTGACAGGACCATTTTTAGTTACATGCGCAACCCGGCAATGAATATGCAATGAACGATGTTCGACTATGTTTAAAAGATGTGCGCATCTCTTTTTCTGCTTCTGCTTTAACCTACTTCAGCCTGGGTTTGAGCTCGAGGCTGGAGGGGGCCGTAAATAGTCCAGCCAGGAGGAACTCTGCCCCATAGTACTGACCGTTCTCTCCAGCACTGAGAGCCTGCCAAATTACAGATCTACAGCAAGGCCGTCGACTCGACCAAAAACAATCGAACATTGTATTCAAAGAATAACAGATATATTTCAAAATGTATTGCTGAATTAGCATAGTTATTGTATTGCCATAAATGATTAGGATATCTTTTGGCACTTCCTGTTACGCCTGTTATGTCCACAGGGGGGTGAACGAAAAGCACAAGGCAAAGGGAGGAACTTAAAGAAGTTATATAAATTGATGACAGTGGCAAAACAGAAAGCAGGGCTAGTTAACTTATATATACTATCGGCAAATTAACTGACAATACTATTGTTTGTAATAATGACCTAAAGTAAGCAAAAATTCAAACGAGTCTAGTTCATGCATTTTAACTTCACAATTTTGTAGTATACACCTAACTATAATTCATATTGAGCACAACATTCTGTTAGAATGAGCGGGGGCCCAAATTAGGCTACATTGGGATGGAAAAGCCATGAAAAACAGGTCCTCTTCCCACTTATTTAGAGGCGAATACTGAGTGTTTTTTTATTACAATGTTCCATGTTGAGGGGAAAACACGATCTGCTTGAACAGAAGTGCCAGGAATATTCAGGAATTTTTGTGCTAGCTATGCAGTGGTTTTCCAACACACAAGAGGAATCTGGTCAACTGCTAGTGGCACCTTCTTTCCATTCATCATCATGTCTTGCTGTAGTACATTAATCTTTATATATCTTTAAATTCAAAAACTGATTGGTAATGCACCAGTGGGAAAACAGGTCATTCGGAAGCAAGAGATAACGTTTCGAAATACAGGACACATTACATCTTCAGCGTGCACACGGAAAAAAAAATTGGGCATTCATTGTAGCAGTACCAATTGTTTTTTTTTTTCCTGTTCAAAGGAACGTTAAAATATGGAATCTAAATCTAACAGCCCTATTCTGACACCCATTTAGAAATTCCTGCACCATATTAGTTAATATGCTACCTTATCATCTTCTCCATATACTGCAGGGAAATATGGACAGAGGAGAAAACCTTTGACTTCTGCCCTGCACTGCAACAAATATACCGACTTTCATAAACTCTGACTTCAGATATACACAGTGTCCCCAATTACATTATACAACAATACTCTACACCCGTAACATTTCTTCAAAAACGTAACCGAAGCTTCTGATGTTTCTTTCCACGGGGGCCTTGGAATGAATGCTTCAGCAGAGATTCCTGGAACAAGGCAGCCTGAGGTTCAGTCTCTTAGCCAAGGCAACTAAACAGAAGCCCCAAATGACTACTGTACCTCATGAATTCTGTTCCATTTTTTTTTCTTCTCAATTTTTTTTTGGCAGTGATGTAATTAGTGCAGTATGTGCAGGGCGTAAACGTAATAATAAGGATGAGTCTGGGGGTTGGGGTGGGTGGTGGGGGGGGGGGGGGGGGAGATTGTGTGTGGGAGAAGACTCAGAGCAACACCATAAATGTATCAGAGGAGGTATTATGCAATTTCCCCCATATATTCCTGACAAAGGGATTAATACACGGTCATGTGTTCAGAGCTGTTGGGTCCATCAGGCTCGGAGTGCCTTGGATTCACAACACAGGGACCATCACTGGCACTACGCACACAAAGGCTATTGTGCTGAGAGCAGCTTCAGAGCAAAAGAGCGATTGTGAGAAGCAAGATAGAGAGAGAGAGAGAGAGAGAGGGAGGGAGAGAGAGAGAGAGAGAGAGAGAGAAACACATGAAAGACACATTAACAGGAAACAAATTAGTGTTAAAATCAGTTTCTCTTTTCTCCTAGATGTTGCTACATTATTTTTCATTATTGTGGCTAATCTCTATTAAGAGAGGTAAAATTAATTGTTGTGGAATATCAATATATAAAATCAGGTTCAAAAAAAGAAACTTACCAGCATCATTACAGCATCGAGGCCATACTGTGATCAATTATTATTGTAATTTGCCATGCTAGAAAGTAATTTACATCAACTGAGATTGCAGTCAGAACCTGAAAATAAATAATTCAAGCAAGAATATAAATATGAAAATTAAAACAAAAGGCAAAAAAACAAAACACGGGCTGACTAGATTATGGGATGCTGGGGTGTGTACACGCAGAGGGAATGCAAATGAGCCACAGTGGTACTGAAGATCGAGCCAGAAAGTACATTTCACGCAGGTTACCAAAACAGCTGGCTCTTTAACCATCTATTTAAATCGCCAGGCTGTCGAGCATTGACCAACTGATGCTCATTGACCTTCTCTAGTACAATTAAAAATGTTAATTTGAATTAATTTACTAAATTTATTTGGATGCTGCTAGAACACCCGCAAAAACAAACAGAGCCCTGATGAATTTTCTTTGAGTTTTTTTATTTTTATTTTACCAAGCTGTGGTTTTGTACACATCTACTAGGTGATGCAGATTAACATTATTTTACAACCAAATTTCACTAAAACATGCGAGGTGCTAAGATAAATGACATTTTGATATCTATGTACAGTACGTGTTTGTTTATATCATGTTATATAAAAAGAATACTTAACATGAAAAATATGTATTCTTTTTATATAACATGATAACAGACAGGGGAAGGCAACAAAACGAAGGCAAAGATTCTTCTTTCTGTGCTGATGGTTCTGCAACAAGAAATATTAAGTTTCAGTTTACAGTATATATCTTTTCTGTTAAGGTTTCCTGTTGCAGCACCATCAGCACAGAAAGAATAATCATTGCCTCCGTTTCGTTGCCTTCCTCTGTCTGTGAGTCCGGCGTTGCCTTTTTCCCTAGCGGAGCAGCTTCTGTCCGAGTCCGTGTTTTCGAGCGGCCTTTCCTACAGAATTCAAAAACAAGAGGCAACTTAATTTTCGCCTCCCCGCGATTTCAGTCGCAGGACCGGGCGATGAACACCGGCAGCAGGGCGGCGGAAAATGACTTGTTAGGGAAGGTGCTGTTGCGCTGTTTTCAGAGGAAGGGGGAAGAAAGAAAAAAATTACACAAGGGCAAGACTAAAGCAGGGGCAATCAATCATTCCACGCGGGTAATATGCAAGGGATTTGGCCAAATGTTTGTTAGGGATATGCCCCCACACTCCGGGCCTGCCTGGTGTTAGGGTCCGGCAGCAGGGAACATCCCAGAACAGCACTTTACGTCCCTTTTAAGAAAATTTGCAAAAATTATGTTCATTAGTTATTAAGCGTTGTCAGGCGAAGATTTTACACCCATAGATCATTCACAGGAGCACTGAAGCTACCACAACCTGGAAGGAAAATATACATACATCACTTTCTCATTCCAGATATATTAACCAATGTATGAAGAGGTTTAAAAAGCCTTCTTTTTTTTGCTAGCGGTTTTATGAGTTATTATATTACTAAGGAGTACATTTATTACGTGTGTTTTGGTGCCTGGAAGCAATTTCTAATAGCCCCTTTCAGGAGTGCTTGGGACCCTGATGAATGTTAGCTAATCTCTGTTGTCAGCAGACGATTTCATGTTCATTTATCATGCTTTTAACAGATCTCCAGACGGGAATATTAACAAGAACATTGACACCACAGAAGTCTTTAGGAATCCTAGAGTCATACTTTTTTGACATTTAAAAAATAAATAACTAAATAAAACACCAGACGTGGGTTTTTTAAACTCCCAACCCAAAGGATTAAATTAGAAACATAATGTATATTTGTTTTACAATATATTCAGAGTCCAATATTTTTCTGGTGAAGAAAAATATGAAACCACAAGTGATGAGATCTGCACTCTGTTTAATATTTCATTTTCTAAACTGATAGTTTTAATAAAGAGTTAGATAAAATTAAGCTGGCTTTCTTCAGATCTAATTTCTTCATTTAATGACTAGAGACCTCTGTATGCAAAAATTGCAAAGGTCAGCTTTGAGCATTTTTATCCACATTTATTTTCGCATCGAGACTAGATTTTTAGTGTTAGTTAGGGGAGGTCACTTTGTGAAAAATGTTCAGACCACTTCATTTACATAAGAACTTTCTACCTACCGTACTGTTGCTAGAGTTTTGCAATTTTTTCTTGCGTGAAAGAGAGAACAGAGGAACAAAATGAAAAAAAAGCATTCTTGGGAGGGATCCCAGATCTTTAGCAGGGGGAACACTGATGTATAAATGGAGTAACACAGCTCATAAGCAGCGCTCAGCCTAAGGAGCTGTTCTTATTTTTATCAATGTAATTTCACCCACTGTTGACTTGCCAGGCTCCCCTTCCCCGGCGTTTACCTTTCCGTCGCTTTTCGTCGCCACGGCACCGCGCGCGGCGGCCCCAGCGCGAAGAGGAAGTGACCCCTCCGGCTGTGATTCTAAACGAGACGGAGGACGGCGGGCAGGCAGGCGTACCTGCCCATATGGCACGGGGAGGAGAGGGGGGGACCGCGGGGGCCGAACCTGGTGGAGCGTCGGGTAACGCGGGCGAACGCTCGCGCCCCCCCAACCCCCCCAACCCCCCCCCCCAGGGGACAGCGGGGCCCGGTGAACGCTGGGATACGGTCTGTCAGAACTGGGTTTGGACTGCCGGGGCTCGGCGAATTGGGCCATCCCCGGTCATTAGGAAAGGGAGAGAGCAGAGGGGGAGGAGTCAGCGTACCTCACTGTCCCCGTTTAGGAAAAAAAAAGTGTGAGACTCCGCTAATATGCCCCCTACCTTCCCCACAAAAAGAAAATAAATAAACTGCTGTGGAAGCACGGGTCAAGCCAATCAGTCATGGCCATCTGGCTGAGATGGAGGGAGATAGCAGCCACTCCCAGGCCCAAGGGGGCGGGGCCCTTGTCAGGGAGAGGAAGGAGAGGCAAATTATCCTTTGACATTGTGTGGGGGTCCAAGGTAGCCCAGGCTCGTCCCCACTGACAGGGGAAATCTTTCACTACAAGGTTAATTAAGCAGGGAAATGAGATCAAGAAGCTCCTTCTTACAACTCATTAACCAATTATGATGCTTTCTCACAATAGATCAACATTTAACGATTCACTAAAAATAATTGGCTGTCGATGCAAATCATTAAATCTAATTATTATAGTTACGCGGCTTAAAAAAAAAAAGGAAAAATAAAAAAGGTCAAAATTTCCAAGAACATGTTGCTAAAGAGCTGAAACTATCACTTCATGAGAAACAAATGATTGTTCAAAAAAGTGAGTTTATATTGTAGCATTTTTAAACTGATCAAAAGAAACAATATAAGAGGTTTGGGAAGGCTGTACTGTAGTTAAAAACACAATGAAACGTGCATAATTCCGGAGCTGCAAACAGACCATATAAACTACCTTTCATGTTTGAGGTCTTTTTGTACCTGCTGAACAGTTGCATCTGTATTGCTTGACCATCCAGCACTATGAGTAACTACTTCAGTAAAGAGAACAAAGGTGACAGTTCAACCATAGCTTGACTGAAATGGCATTATTTATTTATTTATTCATAAATAATAATAAAAGAACACACAGTACCTGATCACATTATACAATACAACAGCTTTCATTTTAATGTCTTAAAATTAGCATGTGGCTAAAAGCAGGCTGTTCCAATCCCAGGGAATATTAGAGGCGAAAACCCAATGGGCCAATTGTAGCACAATAACCTTTGAAGGGGTTTAAACCCTGTGCTCAGACCACTAGACCACTGAAGTCTATAATAACTAGAATGGCTATAGCTAATCTCGCGGAATGGGAACAGCTGTTGCAGTTCTAATAGAGGTGACAACCTCTACTTACACTTATATCACACTGTTTTGAACCTTCACTGGTTGAAACACACATACACACACACGCACACACAAATACACATGCACACACGCACGCACACGCACGCACGCACACACACACCCACCCACACACACACACACACACACACACACACACACACACACACACCTGTATTCCTGGGTCACCTAATGCCCAGCAGGTGCATCAATTATAGCCAATCAATTTAAACACTGCACAGCCTGAGCAAATAAAAGCAAGCCAATAAACACTTTGACACTTCACAGGTTATTGTAAGGGATTTAACCGATAATTAGCGATAGGAAACTGCACAGAGGTGTGAAGTGATAATGTTTATGATCTGTGAAGTGGTCAGAAAACAAGTAAACACATTTACATGCACATCGCCGACAACAAAACTCGATATCACGCTTGTGGCAAAGAAGGCCTTAAAACCTGAGCCACTTCAATGGCATCTGAATACATCTGATCATAATTTGAACACAATAGGAGCTTCTAAAAAAATGATGTGATTACAAGACTAGAATATCTTTTCCTGGACAGTCATAGGCTGGTTATAATTAATTAATTTGAAATTCAGTTGACCAATATGTCGGTTATTTTGTAGTGATATGTGTTGACCATTTTGTACAATTCTATCACGAAGTTGCTTATTTTGTCAAATGAATATCACAGCAGCATCAGCCCTTCAAAAGCCTCAATTGGTTGCTTTCTAATATAAATTTTGATTTACATTTTATAAAAAAATCCATACAATTCTAACTGTAATACTGTCTGTTTAGGTACACTCTGTTTCATTGGTCACTTCTCAGCCACTTGAAAAAAGCCACTGGGTGTTGTGCTGAGAAGCTGGGAGCTCAGTGTTTTAAATGTTCATCTTCTCTCTACAGGTTTCCTCAGTTTAAAAAAAAAACTGCAGAATGAATACCCTGTCTATTTGGCTGGCTAGTATAGTTATTCTTCACAATACCGGTGTGACAATGTGCTATGAATAGTCTCCGGTTTCTTGGGTTCAAATGTGGTGGACGTCAGTCACGTGACAATGCAGTGGCCAGTCGTGTTCCATCTCAGTTCCTACTTCATTGAGACTTTTCCAAGAAAACGTTTTTTATTTATTTTTTTGATATTTCATACAGGAAAGAAAGTGAAGTCGGAGAATCCTACCCTATTTGGTAACAGTGGAAGCTATCTTCTTGGTGCCATCCCAACACTCTGAAATAAACACAGAAATGGCAGCCAAAATTAGCTTGGCAGTGAGTTGGCAGTGTGGCTTTTTGCAAGTAATTGATGTGATGGGCATGTGGACGTGGTTGACTCCAAAAAAAAAAAAAAAATTGTGAAAGCACTTTCACATCCAGCTGAAGCTCCTACACAAGTGGATGAAAACCTCCCCGCTGTTCATCAGTCGGTACGATGTACATCGATGGGATATTTTAATACCTGTCAGGAAGAGTGATGAGGAAAGACTGGAACCCCACACACTGCTGTCCCTCTGTCCCTGTCTGTAACTCCGGGCTGGAGCGGCGAGGGTGCGTGAGACATACACCGATGCTTCATCTCACGGAGCGGGTCATCAGCGACCTGGCGCGAGCACTTAAAGACACGCAGCCAGGGACGTGTTAAGCTCCCGATTTGTGTTCATGTGGTAAGTCTGTGACCTGGATCAGAAGTCCTACCAGAGCCTTAGGCCATTTCTCAGGGTGCCCACTGTACAGGGACATCAGTTATATATTTTTTTAAAATCTTTAAAAATTTAGGAGGAAATTTATATATCATTTGGGCAGAATTGCGTACATTATCCTAAAACATATTGTCTCCGTTTTAAATTAATTAAAGAACACGTAATTTGGTGGAGCTTTTGTATAAGAAACCATAAGTTTGCCTAATAGATAAAGTCTTAAATAGTCCGTTTTTTATTTTATTTAGTTGAAAATAGTGAATGTACCTGGTAAAAACAGAGCAACAGCTGTGCAAGCCAACCGGGAGATGATCAATCCTGAAGTTTGAAAATGACACACCGGAAATCTAAAAGGACTGCAGTGTTTTTGATTCTTCCCATTATTTAGAGCATCCCTAAGCCTTGCTGTTCAATGAGTCTGCTGCAGCCAAGGGACAAGGTGTCACACCTTCTTCATTTCTTATGCATTCAGTTTAATTAATGCACAGCATCATTGCAGCTTGCAGTCACCTCAGCTTAAAATGTGGATCAAGTATGTGTCTCTCTCTCTCTCTCTTTCTCTCTCTGCCTCCCTCTCACCATCTCCCATTTCCTCTTTCCTCCCTCTCTCCCATTCTGCTTTTCTTCCCGCCCACTTTAAGGTAAATTTCAATTTAGTTGCTTTTATTCGGCAGAAAAAAGTAACATTACTGTTGCCAAAGCTTTGCCACATTAACAGCAAGCATTACAGGGGTGATTTTAATGTGCAATTTAGTAGTAACCATTCTGATTTTTAGAAAACAGAAAAGTAAATGTGTAACACTGTTATTACATTAGTGTATTTATTTATTTATTTATGGATATTCATTTCAAAATGAATGACTTTGTTTAGTAATTTAGTGCTTAAAAAATTAAAAGCTCTGTATATGATTGCATCTGTTAGACTTCCATTCCCCATTCCCCTCCTCTCTTCCCCTAGCTCTCTCTCCTTCTCTCTTTCCCTCTTGGGCTCCTTGGTGAACAATAGCAGCCACAGCTGCCATGTCCTGTGTGTGTCCTTCACATTTCACTGGTCAGCTTGCAGTAATCAACCTACATCACCCACATAGGGCTTGCTCCTAATTACTACACCCAGTGCCATGAGAACGCACCCAGCCACATACAGTACACCTCAGACCCACACGCCTTCTGCAGTCCGGCCGTCCTGGCTGCCATAATGCCTGTGGATAGGCCTCCGTCTGTACAATAGACACACTATGCACATGCGAGGGAGGACTGAACAACATGGGGTCTTTTCTCTCTCTCTCTCTTCTTTCCACTTCATTTATCATAATATCATCCACACAGAGAGATAGATAGAGAGGGAGAGGGGGGGGGGATTTCTTGAGCTACCCAGTCTGTTCTACAGCATGGTGTGCTTGAGTGACAGACTTCAAACACATCAAGCAGTGGCCTGGATACAACAACCATCCAGCCATTACAAGCAAATTTAGATAAACTCTCGACCTAGAATTCCTTACCTACTCCCCCAGATTACTCTCCGCTCTCATTTAAAGTACTTACCTGGGAAGCTTAGTATGCAGCCCAGGGTTTGAGAGGGGAGACTCAGAGCACCCCACAATACTCCAAAGTGGAAAAAAAAATCGAAAATGTCTCCTAAAATAAAAATTCATGTTCACCAAAGCGAGCTGAAACTCTACTTGTGATTTGTCGGATTTGCTCACAAACTCTTCAGCGTGATGTATGATCTAATGCTCCTCTGCTGACATGATACAGTCCATACATGTCCAAACATGCAATAGAATACAGTTTTGACTTGATATGTGTCAAATACTTATTTAATGAATCTGGTATAAAAATTGCTCTCCAATGGTAAATTCGAGTGGCACATTGCATGCGGAAGCAGCACTCATGAGAAGTTCATGCAGAAATGGGTAGGCGGGAGGTGTGGTAATAAAAATATCGCATCAAGTGTAATTATGGCTCCAAAACTGCCCGTTGAGTGTTAAGAGCAGGAGAAAGCAGTCGTTTACTGTTAATAGCAATTTCTCCATTACTTCTTTCTTTTCATATGTGCATTAGATAAGAATTCAATGTTGCAAGTCAAATGTGTATTATTATTATTGTATTGTAAGGCTAGGCTATCATTCTAGAATGATAATTCCCAAGCCTTATTCTCATTAAATAACAAATTCAGGTTTGAGCTCTTTTTTTTCCAGAGTGACAAGAAGGCATTTACTCTGTTATTTTAAAGTTGATTGATAGCTGTCCAGGGAACCTTAAATTACAAGCTCAGGAACAATGAAAAGCAAAGTCAACACTCTGAATAGTCCGTAAAAATCACTCCTTGCCAATGCAGTCCTTGAGATTAATGTGTGCTGAACACTCTTCTTTGTCAAAAGAAAGAAGACAGACAATTAAGTTGCCACAAAACACCCTATACAGCAACCATAATGTCATTATATTTTTTCAGGTTAATGCGGGAATTGCAAATTGTCATCAGTTTGTCTATAATTCATAATTCAGGTTAAAAAAAAATCTAATAAAAACTTAGCAGCCTGGCATTGCTTTGTAATTAGGATGGGAACTGGAAACAGCACATTAGCAGAAGTGGGGGAGTCCTTTAAAGTTATGATTCCTTTAAACCCGTTATACAAAAAAAAAATCATAATTGGCTATTACACCATAAATGCTCTCACATCAGTCGCAGACCCTATTTGAATCAACTGCATCTTATATCGTAACATCTCTATAAACTTTTAATAATCAACGACAGCAAAGAAGCAGGATTATCTTAAAACACTGTGATTACAACAAAGCGACCCAATTAAGAGGAGTTAAAATTTAAACCAGAGTGGTTGTAAATTTCCATAACAGCAACTCGTTTGATGGCATCGTGCAACAGAGACAAAAAGTATTTGTCCGCCGATGGCCGATCGCTATTAAAACTGCCAGACTGGATAAGTCTGAAAAATGATCAAAACCAGGTTTAGGACGTGTAGTTTGTAAGAAGCATTTGTTCTAATTCTAGTGACGCTCTCCGCGGTCTGCAGATTAATCCTGGCTTTGCCGGTGCTGACTGCGGTTCGCGGGCCATAATTCATCACGCTGGTGCCGGGAGGGGCGGCGATGCAGTCGGCAGAGCGCTTTCTCAGCGCACGAAAGCAACTCCTCTGGTCAACCGGATCCAATTATCTATGTGTGCCAACCGCGTAAGTTCTGCACTTCCTCGGCACAATGGCCGCACGGCTCAGTACTGCAAAAGTGAAATGGAGCATCAATTACCTACACGCTGCACTACAAGTAAAAACAGGCTCAGGATCTTTACAAAGATCTTCTCTAATGGTAATTATAGCCATCAGCCACTGGTGAACAGGCAGCACCTGATATTTAATGTGGAGGGATGAGTGTGTATATACTGAAGGGCAGTGGGACGGGTCACACACCATGTGACAGGGGTGTGGCGTGGATGAGGAAACAGGACAGGAAGTAGCCGTGTAGCAGAGAGGCTTGTGTGGATGGTGAGCTTAGATGAGGATTTGTACAAGCAGATGGACTGGACTTAATTGCAGCTCGTAAATGGAGGAGCCATCTGCTCACTATGCTGTTAAAGGTGTTTAACTCCAGGTGTAAAGCAACAATCAACAGGAATTTAAAGAAAATTACAGGAATATGCTCAGTGCATTCAATTTTCATTTGTTTAAGTCAAAATAAAAACAGTACTCGACACCCCACCCCATCAACCCTCACCCTCCCCCCAGAATTTGAATTTCACAAATAGTTATTTTTATCAGTGTAGCTTTGTTGTTATGACAGGCTTTATGTGCATGACAGAAGAAAAGAAGAGAAAAGATTACTTCTGAGAGCTAAATTATGAACCACTGCAGTGAAAGTCTGATCTTAAAACTAAGATTGAGTTTTAAATCTTGGGCATACTATCAAACTGAAAATTGTGCATTGACTACCAGCAATATCTTAAAACAAATTGTCTCTGGTCTAGGGCAGTCTGAAGTCATAAAACCTGATCATCTGTGCCCATTACATTGTAATATAGTTCTACAACGTGAGCTCATTGCATGCCCACATTGCTCCTTTGCATGGCAAACACCACTATCTGGAGCAGGAAATATTTTCACATATTACTCGTTGATGACTTGGACACTTATTCATGATATTTAGCATACACTATAAGCTAAAAACTTACAGCACCGCCCTTTCAACGGTGCCTTCCCAAAAGGGAAACAAGCAACCTTCTGGCTAGGCGTGTGATATCGTAACCGTGGCACCGAACCGCCGTCCACGCCTCCGTAGGGACCGCGGGGCAGCGGCGCTAGCCGGAGCCGTCGTTTGGCGGTACGAGAGAGGAAGCGCGCCTCAGCGGGAGGCGGGCGTGAGCCCCGCTACCGCAGGTCGCCGGCGGAGGGAAAGCCTGGGGACCGGATGAAAGAGGGAGCGCGGAAGAATGGCGGAGCTGTGCAGTCTGTTTTCCCAATTCCCCCGACCCCCGGGTTCTTGCATTAGTCATTCTCGCCATAGCACTTCAATTAGCCCTGCGCTGTGTCTGCCGTGCCGTGTCTCCCGTGCGCTACCTCGGCTTAATTGCCCACCTAGGCCTCCGTACAGAAATTAATTATCTTTCCGCTACATTGTCAGTTAAAAGTAAGATTAAATGGATTTTGAGCATTAATAAAAAGGCAATGATAAGACAAATTGTCTCTTAATTATTCATCAGGGTTTTTTTTTTTTTTTTGCCTTTTTTTCCCTAAGAAAAAAACCAAAAAGGACTGCAGGGGTGTTGTGTTTACTATCGGATTGTTTTAATTAACTGCAGCCATTATGTATGTGAAAGATGACTATATTAAGCAGATAACGCGCCACAGTCTCGAGGACCGAGGTCATCTTTCCATGAAAGGGACTTTTGATAAACAGCCCAACTCGAGCCCGGGAATTTTAAACGGATAAGTCGTTAAAATGAAAGTTGCACGAGAGTTTAGAGGTGGAGAGAAGACGATCCGGTGGCTGCACTGCGGCTGAACAGGCCTAATTGATTTAAATGTGTATCATCTGAATATGCTGCAGCATCTGCTGCATTCCATGAGCCAGATTTCCAGGGCAGCGATCGTTTCTCAGCGCTGTCCCAATCTGGACTGCGGTCGATTAGCCCTGAATGCAGGAAGCACTTTTATTCCACCCTGGACAACGCACCGAGGAGCAGGGTCAGGCATCTCCACACAAGCAACACCGCAGTTCAGGTCAGGTGTGGAATAACACTGGAAAAAGGCTCAACAGTCAACTTTCCTCAATAGTGAGTGAAATTTAAAGAGAAAATTGAGTTGAGCTTTACTTTGCTCCATCTTTGAATTCATAAAAGATGTGCCGTCTCAACATGTTGTGGAGACATTTTCATCAGGGGTAAGTATAAATTGTGAAAAGAATTCAAGTCTAATTATTCTATTACATTCCATTTGATTTATGTGACATCCTTCCATGCAGTCAGTCATGAATCACTGAACTTCACCAGAAACTGGGTTGTTTTTTCTGTCATCACATGCAGAGTGTGCAGACGACTTTTTATACGATTATAAACTTTTCAAAAGGTTTCCTGAAGCTCTCAGTCCCTCGTCTGACTTCTTGATTGATTTGGATGCCACTGTCTTTTTTGTTTTTGCAACCCTGAACACCCTCATCATTTTGGAACGTTCAAGATGGATATTGCTCTGATGAGTCCGCCATTTTTTTTCCTGCTTTTCTTTTTTTCCCCCTGTATTCCTCTTCTATATTTATACCCTGTTCATTTTCGCCATATTCAGCACAGCTTGGGTCATTTTTATTCTTACTCCGGGATTATTTATATCCATATTTACTGTAATAAATATACACCATAAATTACTAGGGTTCAGCAGGACCACATCTGCTTTGAGGTGGAGGAGGAAATGTGCAAATGAAGCAGATTCAGAATAATCCTGATGCAAAAGGGAGCCAAGGAGAGCATTTCATTGGGGGGGGAGGGGGGGGAGGGGGGGGGGAGTGCAGATACAGGTGCTCTGGTCCTGAGTCAGGCCCCCACCCCTCACTGGACAGGGGGGTTAAAAAGTCCCCAGGCCTCTGATAGTGCCTGATCCCATCTGCTGCAGAAACTGCCAAATAAATCACCCTAAACGATTCGTTTTTTTTATTTTTTATTTTATAGTGTTTGCGCATACTTGCTGATGAAGTGGAAGAGTGTCCCTTTGAAGTTGGCTGGTGGCTTTTGTATGCGCACGTTGTATACTTGCACACGTGTTCGAGCGCTTCTCATTTTAAACGGAAGGCGGTGGGACGGTTTGATCATTTCCCATTTGATCTATTTTTGAATGCTAATATTTGAAGTTGCTGGCTTTGTTAAGCGCATTTGTTTATTTGTTTGTTTTCCTTGATACAATGGATTCTGTTGGCGTTGTCCCCCGAGGACACTGTTCAGACTTGCTGACTGTCCTAGTTTATCAAATGCTGAATAAAATTCACTAAACAACCTCTCATCCATATTCATATTAATGTGCTGATCTTTCTAGACTGGCGGACAGTAGCGAAGATGATAATACTTGTTAAACACAATAATGAACACAACGCTTCACAAATTCACATTTGTATAGTCTCGAAAACCATTATATTGGATTATTTTGTTAGATTGCTGAATGGAAAAACATCACTCCAAATCATCTACCAATGCAATATGTTGTTTCATATTTATCTATTCATCTTATTATTATTAACTTAATCTGACACTATTCAAACATCTTGTATTGTATTTCTTGTATCCAGTTGCTGGTATTCTTTGCCTGTCAGCATGCAAGGCCATCTCACTCATTACTAAAAATGAAACTTTTCCCTCTGTCGGGTTTCATTTGAACACAACCAACACCCACACCTTAACTTGACTAAATTTTAAGTACACGCGTTTCTTTTCTCTCCATACCATAGTGCTATAAGTTAAGTCAGGTGATTGCTGAACTTGCCAAACTGTTTCCATGTTGCTGTACCATGGAAACTGGCATTTTTTTCCTTTTCACTCAAAGTTATGGACAAACTTCGCCAATCGCAAAAATTAAAAGGAGTAATGCTTATGTTTACATGTAAACCAAAATTAACCTGAATAAGCATGTAAAACAAAAATCTGTTGAAGTTACTCAATCATGTGTCCATAACACTTCAAGTACATTTATGTATATCTAACTTTAAATATTATAAAAATAAGTAGGTCAGTGTTCAGTTGGGTGCTACCCAGTGATTGACAAAATTTTATCGAAAATTTGTTGTTTTTGGATTACAATTGTGACAAGCACTGAATAGGTCACAGTATATGGACATTTCATTAGGGTTGTAACAAACTCAGTACTGCATCAGCTACTGTAAGTACAGTCAGAGACCATTGGCTAGATAAAATCAAATGCACTTAGTCAGTTTAATGGCATGCAATTCAATCAGACCAGATTTATATACCTTGGATTAAGCCAGCACCTTATCCCTATAAAGTCTCTGTACACCTTTAAGGTGCAGGAAGCAAGAGGGTCTGTCCAATGAAAATTTCACTGAGTGATTGACTCAGTGGGTTGCATCTGATTTATCTTTTTTTTTCCAAATGTCTTTTCATGCTAAAAGGTTCATTTGGGTTGCAGATTTCTAGCATGCTAAATTATATCATGTTTACATCTTGGTAGAACGCAGCATAGACCAAAGGAAGATATCACACCATGGGAAAAGATTGTTGCTACTTCAAAATTACTCTCTAGTGTCCGTACAATATAATAAAATATTACAAATTTGTTGAAAACTTCTAAATAAAATTGATTATATACTTAAAACGAAGAAAATGCTTACAGGTGTCTATTATCATGTCGCAAAAGTCGCAAAATTCTATTTAGCAACAATCAGTGTTTAGCTATTCAGTGGAATCAGAAATAAATCGTTTTAGTTATCGGTGTGTACGAACACCAGTTAAAACGTCTTTTCATTCATCACCATACTTTATATTCCCATAGAGCTACATCTCGTGGTGCAGCAGCAACTATCCGTTTACAACAACAATTGACAACAAAGGTGAGTTAATGCTTTCATTAACCTTTGTGGCTTCTGAATTCGCTAAACTGTTTATGGAGGATGTGTGGTTCTTGCATCTAATTGTAGGTAAAGAAAATCAGCCTGGTACAGCAAGGAGGAGAATGAGGTGCTAGAGACCTCGGACAAGTTCTTCAGCAAACAGAGCCCAGGTTTGAATGTTAAGGGGTGTAGAGTCTTAAACTGTAGAAGAGGATACTGTAATTTTTTTTGTAAGGAAACCATAAAACTAAAAATAATGATAACAATAAGTCCTCCTGACAAATGACAAATCAATTCTACATTCAGACTTACAATGGAAAGATTAACCAGTGAAAACTATTTTGAAAAACTGAAACAATAGATCCAAATTTCCAAATGAACCTGCCCAAGTTCTCTCTCAGTTGTTTCAGCTCGTTAATCCACTAATTAACATTTAGTGTGATACTTCATAAAGGTCACCCCAATAAATACAATGACTTTTTTTTTTTCAATCGTATTATTGTTTTACTCATATGGTCTAAGAGACCATAAAGAGACCCATTCATTTCCATTTCCTGTTTGATGTGACAAATATTCCATATTTAATATTACAAAATTGTGTCGGCAAGATGATTGGTTTTCACATCAATAAGTTTTGTCTAATTGTGTCATGGCTAAAAGATGTACGTTTTTAAATTGAATTTGGCTGAGTGCATTTATGGTGCTCTAACAAAGAGTCTGACTGAGCTGTTAAGAATAGATGGGAGTATAATAAATGAATAATATTAAAAGTGAAATTAACTAATGCACTGGGTATTTGCGGGTCCTCTGTTCCAGGACATCTTCAAAAACACTTTTTGAATTTTAATGTTACAAAAATCCCTACGCTGGCCTAATTAGGCCCAGTAATTAGTGTTTGTTAAAATGAACGCAAGCTCTATCTGATTACCATGGTCCAATTTAATGAGTATCATTAACATGTATGAGTGAATTAAATAAATAAAGAATGTGTTTATAGAAAGATTAACGTGATCAAAAAATACAGAAAAGGCTGCACTTGAAATATCTTACAAACCAAATCAGAACAAACATACATTTTCAGTGAGGACAAAATGTATCAAAATAAAGTTAAGAAAAGTGCTATTTGGAACAAAGCACATCATATTGTAGTCTATTTGTAATGGCTTAAGAAATATGATTTTACTTTTAAGACAAATGATCAGTAAAGTAGTAGTCAAGTGTTAACTTGGACCACTTTCATATTTTTTAAGTATAAGCAGAGGTTACAATTAGGGTGTATTCAAACCCAAATACAGTATTGCATGGATAGTATGTTGCATACAGATGTTTTTCCCCAAAGTTGACCAATGACATTTGGGAGATATTTGGAAGTTGATATAAACAAGAAAAGTGGGCAATAAATGGAAAATGAAACAGCAATACAGCACAGTATTTGGGCACAATAAAGTACTTTTCTTTATCCATTACAGCCAAGTTACTTCCATGCTTCGACGTGGTCTAATTACTGTAGGCCCACCGCTGTGACGGACAGTCCAAGTGTCTACAGTCAGATTTGACATTCATGTTTGTGGAATGCGGAAACTCGCGATGAAACATCGCCTCAGTGCCTCATTACGTCAGTGTCCTTGATTGGACGGATTGTGCAGCATCATCAGATTACAGAAGCATGTCTTGGGAGTGTTGAGCAGCATGAGGCAGGAGCAAGTGAAGACTATGTGTGTTCGCTCTGCCAGACATACAGCTTGCTAATGAGAGAGAGGGGAGCAGAGGGTCTTAATACGGTGCCCCAAGATAACACAACATAACATTTCCTTTCTCCACCGCTTTCCTCTGTCCTCCGTTTCTTCATTATCTCGCCCTGTCCTTCTCTGTCAGTTTAAATGCATGTAAGAACACACAGTATGACAGAGCTATGCTCAAAATGCAGGTTGCCAACAAAGAAGCAGCACTGTGTGTCCACAATACATGCATCTGTGAGTCAGACTTGTGAGGAAGGTTCTGTGTGTGTGTGTGTGTGTGTGTGTGTGTGCGCAAGACAGCGAGAGGGAGCTTGGCTTCTGAGGGTATTTAAGTGTGGAGGGAGCAGGCCTTGTTTTACAGTAATAGTAGAGGTTTCAGTTTTGCACTTCTTTGAGGTCCAGTGTGATGTTGTCAGTCTAGATGAATGAATCCTTACTTTAAGGTTTCACAGCATGTTCCTAATAAGGTAATGGCTTGCAAGACGAGGTCTTGTATCAGACAGAATTTGGCAGTGCTTTCCATGTGAGGAGACTTACATCTCTACCCAGTTTGATCCTTTTGTCAGAACTGACCCCGAAGCCCATTATGTACCTTCACAAGTGGCACCAGCCATTATAAATATATAGAGACATGTCATTCAGTGCAGGAACAAGGTGAGCCAACAATTTACAGCACATAGCAATTTGTCCTGGAAAAAAAAGCAGGCCAGACACCTCAGGAAAATTTGCAAGAGTGTCCATGACATTTTGTTCTATCTGTTGGGCTTTGGCATCTGTCAAAAGTTTGCTTGCGAGATGGCAATTCACTTATCCCGTCCTACCTGGCATCGGCAACCTGTGCCATGGGCTAAATTTCCCATAGGTGGCCAACAAGACACTGATTTTGTTACAATTATCTGTCTTTTCCAAAATCAAGCTTATGATGATCATCAGTTAAGTATGTTACTTACAATGTGAGCATTTTATTCTCACCAAAAAGGCATACAGTACTTCAATTTAATCAAGGCACAGTCCATGATGTTAAATCTCTATATTTCCTCAACGCAGAATAGCGCCTCCCTCTGCTCCAGCTGGACATTTCCATGCTAGCTAATGTGGAGTTGAGGCCCGGACCCTGTCTAACCAGCCTTTTGGGCCTGGCTGGCTGATCGCTGATGAGTGCGCCTGCACACAGCAGCGAACGAGGAGATGAGCCGCTCACTTTCCCCCGCTGGGCCTGTTTTTCCGGAAGGTTACAGAACATCGCCGTTACGTCCCCCAGCGCGTTCCAAATGCCACCGCGCTGCCATATGCACAGACCCGGCCTGCGAGATCTATGCCGCTCCCCCAGCGCTGCCGTCTGCAGTCTGTCGTACGCCCCCCCCCCCCTTCCCCCCCCCAGTGCAAACGCTGGCATCTTACGCCAAGCTTTGCCAGCCTCTTAATCCCAGCCAGCGCCCTTCCGCATGGCGTTTAATCCCACCCCTGTGCCACCGCAGGGCAGCTGCACCAGGGCACGGGACGCTGCTCGGGGTGCAGCTTTTTTTGGGGGAGTCTGTGCGGTTTGAGGTTTTTGGGAAGGGGGGGGGGTGGTTACAGAAATGCTGGAATCATTTTTAGCTTCCACCATCCTTTCAGACACCATTTGGTGCAATTTCACAGGAAGGAAGAGGCAGCTCTCCTAGTACTGCTGAGCCAATGGCAAAATACTGTTCAAAATAGAATTTACTTAATAGAAACTCACCAATTTCAGCCCATTGGCAAATTACAGTTAATGCTGTTTTCTACCATAGAATCCCACCACTCTCAAAGCCATAAATACCCAGGCATTGGAAGAGTGTATACTTTAATACTAAAACCCTGCTACAGAAAAATACTCTTCCACATGTTGCTGACACAGATACAATGGCATAGATCACTGGATGTAATGAAGCCCGTATTTATAGTGTACTGTACCGATAGAACACCAAGGTACTTTGAAGTCATTTTATGAAAGGCTTGCCCTCGTGGCTTCTGTTTGTCTGAAATATCAAATTTTCTCATGAAATACAGAGCATGGTCAGCAGAGCTGGTTTCAGCTTATTAGGGGAAACTTCTTGTTTAATTAAACTTCTGTAGAACTTCCTTAGACCTGAGAAAGGGATTATATATATATATATATATATATATATATATATATATATATATATATAAATGTATATACAAATAACATATGTCCTAATAACGGATTTATAGAATGGTGAATCAATTATATTCCTGTGCTGACCCGGAGATATGGAAAGTAGAAAGACTGTGCATTCGAGTCATGAACTGCCAAGTCAATTAGTCAATGCACTGTACAGTAAGTCTACATGCCAAACAGTCACTAATACTGCGAGTTTCTGTTTTGGTCAAGCAGGCTGCAAAACACAGTTCATGGGCAATTTTAATGTCCCTTGATCATCAAAATTTGAATGGATTAAACCATTTGGGGGGAAAAAAACACTAGTTTTAATTAACAACCATGTCATGGTACATGATTTATTGTTCCATCTTTCCATTTCCACACAATATACCGTGGACTAACACCGCTTAATGGCGACACCACCTGAGAAATGCTTTCTAAAAACAATCGCTATTTGAAATTTGCATACTAATTGGAACAGCATGTAATTATGAAGCTGCCCTTCCTCGGCAGGGTTCTGTGGATTAATATAGGAGAAGATGATCATGTGCGCTGTTGTCCTCAGACTGCGGTCTGACCTAGGAACTGTAAAGGGAGCTCCACTTTCACATTTTTACTGACGACATCTGCGAGGTCTTCAATCTTAAAGGCATTCTTTATTCGTACCGTTCTTCAACTAATGCCACTTTTCTTCGTCACACTTCTGTTCGGGTGGTATCAAAAGTTCAACATGCTGAGATAATGCACTGCTTGTCAACTAGTGAAAATGGTGCCTGTTTGCAGTGGTGATTTTACAATAGCAGCAAGGAGGCTGGGCCTGCCCAGCAGATGGCACTGTAGCGCAAAATACATGGTAATTAAATTTGATTAATCCAATTAATCAAATAGCAACTCATTGAGAGGGGTTGGGGGGGAGTTGTTCAGTTAAGTAAACTAAACAGTCACAATCATAATGGTGCTGCATAGAAAGTTTCCTGGAAAAATACAGCTTTGTGTGTGTGTGTGTGTGTATGTGTGTGTGCGTGCGTGTGCATGCAGTGTGTGTGTGTGTTTCTGCACCCACGCTTACAGGAGCCAGTCTCCTGGTGTTGTGTGTGATGAGGCCGACAGCATTTCCAGCCTCTTGGAGCTGTCCTGTGAATTGTGTGAGCGCAAGCAAAAAAATAAAATAAAATAAAAATAAAATCCTCCCACGCATGCTCAGTTTGAACATTTATGTTGAGCTTCAGCTACAAGCCATTGTGCCCCACGAATGGAAGAACTACTGTACTGCAGATTTTGCCTTGCAACTGGTGGTTAAAGACATAATAAAATCCATTGGCTGGCATGACCAGTCATTTCTGTGTGCTGGAAAAATCTAATTTGCAGCCTCAGAGGACAGAAACCGAGCTAACACAATTACAGTACAAGAATGAATTGTGCGGATTATTTGATGTCAGTGAGTTTTAACACTTTGCCGTTGGAGGAAAAACTTGAGATTGTAAGTCACTCTGGATAGGAGCACCAGCATATGCCTAAAATGTAAAAACAATGTGAGCCCCACTACGATTTCCTTGCTCAAATTGCCACTGCCTGTTTGCCAGTTGAGCGTCAAATGCCAACAGGCATTTGTTCATCAATGATGAGTGTCAACACTACTGGTGCATTATCCAGGGAGTGCATTTGCCATGGTATTTTGGGGAAGCTCACTAATAATGGAAGATCTCAAGTCTCCACGATGCCGACGGCCGTCACAAAACATTACGCAATAAATAAGTAAATACGTAAACAAACCAACAAACAAATAAATACATATTACAGTGTGGTACTGTGCCATAATATGAACTTCTGAGAACATTGTGGCCATCAGAATATGATGAAATAGAAAATGATGTGCTTTACAATGACCTCAACTTCATATTTGGAAAATCATCACAAGTATAAAAATAAAAAAAAAACATAGTATATATTTCAGCAGCTATTCTACTTTGATTTTTCAACACAGATTAGTTATAATCCATTCCTTTCAAACTCAAAGACATGGATCACAGTCCGTTTGCAGATGCTGTAACGCTGCCATCATATGAATCATTTTTCTGTGATTAGAAAAAGGAAGAGGAGGGGTATCAAACTGGCAACCCTTGAAACAGCTGTCCAGGTCATGTAATACGAGCACAGACCCTTGGGGTGTTCAAGACCAGACATGGCATAGCGCTAACCAGCCTGGAGACAGTAGGAAAAAGGAAGAGACTTGGTGGACAGATTAGCCTATTCTTCATCATCATCTTAAAATGCAGATGACACAAAGTAACTCATTGAAAGGTCAACACACATGACTCAAAACCAGGTGTGGATGGCACGCACGTGCCCTAAAAGCAGAACGTAACTGACGTAGTTCACATTCCCTCCCTCTGCTTCTAATTATCGGTTCCCATATTGGCACTCTTAGAAGAATAGGAGACAGTTTTGTTTCTGTGTCCTTTTGGGAAATTAATTCATTTTACTAAAGTGTCTTAATAATTACAGTGACATCAAGGTTAATTGCCTAGTCTGTATTGCCATAGAGGCGTCCTGTCAAAATCCCCACACAATCTGTTCTATAAATGGGAGCCAGAAGACACACGATACAGAGGAAGACTGTGACCTAAATAAAGTTCTCCGAATTGCAGGTACTTGCCAATTACAAACTTGCGGAAGCTGCTGTCAATGTGTTGTTATCGGGAATGCCATCATTGGGCCGAGCCCGTGATTCTCTCTTTCTGCGGAGGCAAGGGGCAATCTCCAGAGGAAAAGGAAACAAGTACAAAACCAACGGTCTGTGACCGCCACCATAAGAGAAACCTGTGTCACCTACGTACCGTGTGCCATCCACCGTTCAGTATTAAAGCAGATGCAGCAAGGAAGGTATTATTTCCCCCCATGTCAATCTTATATTTATATACCTTATTTTCAGGTTTCTGTGCCTTTGTTAAAAAAAGAAGAAAGAAAAGCTGTTTATAATGCTCATGATAATCACTAGGAGCCTGGGAAAAGAAATAGCTGAATAACCGACCTTTGCTTTTCATCCTTAGACAGGACAGTATGAATGAATTTTCAAAGGAAAATTACACGTGAAACTCAATGTTTCATACTTTACATACTTTGATGTGCATACTTTGATGCCTTTGTTTTTCATGTCAGCTTGCTTCTTTCTTGTTTTGCATCTGTTATACATTTGTTTACGATGTTGTTCTATAATGTCCACACCTGGTAGAAGACACCACATGCATGCATGCATGCACGCACGGACACGCACATTTATTTGTTACATCTTCATGCATTGAGGTCTGGGGCCAAGCCTCCTACCGAACATCTCTATAGCAATTCTGACAGCACAGCACCGTCAGACTGTAATCAGTACTGATATTAGAGCGACATTAAATTTGAACCTCTAAATTTGAACTTCTGCCAGATCCTGCCTTCCGGTAAAAAAAAAAAATATAAGGCTAAATGGACAAGAAAACGATTATAGAATTACAAAGACTACTGAGGCTGTATTTTATGGTTTAAAAACATATTGGCTGCTATTAAACTGGCTCACTGATTAAAATAGCAGGGAATTATCTTATAGTGCTTAAGCATATAACCATGTATTAATCAGCACTTTCTGTGCACATGTGTTGGTAGAACAGCCTCACTTGTTTTGCTTGCTACTGGTTTTTCAGATATTTCAACAGCCAGAAATGTTTCAGTGCGTAAGTCCAGGTGTGGCATTTGCTGCTTTCCTGATCGCAGTGTCAGAACTAGGAAACCATCACATGATCAGCACGGCCCCCAATCTAAAGACAGGCATGTTCCCTGCTGGGTGACACTGGCAGGCCTAGGAGTTCTGGTGAAGGGGTTCCATGATATATGACTAATACAGGCCTTGATCTAGCATCCTCTCCTTTACTGATAGCTCAGGCCGCATATCTCCAAGCTGAAGCCCCATGTCTGTTATACTGTTCAGGACTATCACAGAGAAGAGGGAACACTCCTGTATCTCTTTGACATATAAGACATGGACTAACACAGTATTAGTCACTACAAAAAAAAAAAAAAGAACACAAATATGCTGCATGTAGAAATAATAGGGAAAAAATAAGAGTTATTATTGTTCATTTTGAGACTTAGCAAGACTATAATAATTTATTTGTATTAGTTGTCTGGTGAAGTGCCTGTATTCCAAGAATAGAAAATGGCTCTGAGCTTAGTCAATTTATCAAACAAGGGAGGAATTGCAGGAGCACTATTCTCCCATCTGACTGTGTTGACAATAAAGTGCACCAGACTCTATTACAGCAGTCTGAAAGACAGGACTGTCATCATAACAAAAGTGAGATGAATCATATTTTTGACGCATTTCTTGTCTTTTTTTACCTGAAAGTGTGTAGATCAGATTTTGTGACAGGCAAGTTTAAATGTAAGACTGAACTAGCCAAGCAGTGAATTTACATCATTTACTGAAATTCCTAACATTTCTTTATAATGTGTCATTTCCCCGAGGGCTAAAACAATCTTTGCAATCTCATTTAAAGATCTAAGAACTTGGGAGCACTGCAAAACACACAGTACTGTAAGACAGGGAAATGTGCGTTAGCCAAACATCAGAAAATGCACCCCTGCAAATATTTTATGATTCGATCAATTAGTCGCTGTATGTTCAGTGTAACTAACAATCCCCACCACTGACATCAAACACCATCCCTCCACCCATGTAAGTCAGAGATTAAATATCATTGATACAAGTTGAGTGTGACGTCCAACAGTTAAAGTAATTAAGCGTGCTAATTCTGCGAGCGAGTGGCTGTGCGGATGTGCGCACGGGGTGGGTTATTTGCGGGGGAAGAGCCTCCTCGGCTGCCCTGTTGTTCGGTGCTAGGCTAGCATCAGTGCGTCTGCCGCTCATACCCCTCGCAGCTATTTCACATTATACTACATCTTCCTCCCCCGCCTCTTTAATGCCAAATTAACATGCGCCCTAAAACACACCCTAGCCTCCCTTCGCCTATTACACTCCGCGGGTTTCCGAATCCAATGCTCAACGCAACATTAAACGCAGGCTGAGCGCTGGCTGTTACCGGAAGTATTATTCCAGGAACAGCGCAGTTTTCGTTGCATTTGTTCAAAACGGGCACATAAAGCCCCATTTCCTGTTTCCAGTCAGCTGCCTCCTGGTTACTGTCACCATAGATGCGAGGAGGGCATAACTCCTTTTCTTGTTTTTTTTTTTTTTTTAGACAGGAACACACGCACGGTGGACACGCATGAGGCATGTATTATGCATTGACAGGTCGGATCAAAGAGACGGCAGTCTTCACCCGTTCTGGGGTCCTGTACAGACACGGCGGGCTCTGGCGGTGCCAAACACAATAACGGTGACAAGTAGTATAAGTCAGAGCTAGCAGAAACAGCGTACTTTATTACCATCATGGAACCATGCCTGATTTAAGAGGAGCAGCGCTGCGATGGCTTTTTATCATGGAGTTAAATAACAGCTAAGAGGGTGAGTTTACAGCTCCATCAGTGCTGCCAGTGTGATGCAACATATCTTATGTTCTTCATTGGCTGTTTGGTCATCAGTGACTGCTACACCTGCTTTTTGTCCATCAATCAGAATTATTTATTCAAGCTGTGATATGACATCAATAATGACTTGTGCTTGATGAAGAGGCAGGACAAGTTTTACCTCTTAGCTTATCACTGGTCCCAACATTTTTGTTGATCAACAAAAAACAATATATTAATGTCAATGTAGTCATTACAAAGAATTTACTTTCAATGTAAAGAGCTGAATAACTTTGTATTACTGTACAGCAGCCAATGAAGCCAAGCAAAAATGCTTCAGAAAGTCTATTCTTTTTCATGAGCAAAGATATCAACTGAAAGATAACAAAGGAAACTGACGTACAGTACAGCCTAAATTTGGCGTCAAAAAACCAAAACTTTTTTTTGTTGTCTTGTTTTAACAAGCCACGCAGCTTCATACAACACCCAATTGTTCAACTGACCACTTCCCACAAGGGAGGCTGGGGAGTTTCCCTCAAGGTGAGAATACAGTATAACTTTAAGTATCACGTTACTGTCCACATGCACTGTATAGCCTGCAAAAGCACTAACCATTTTTAACAATAACAATAACCTATAATAATGGTTTTCCTAGACACAGGTAGTTTACAGCAAGATGACAATGTAGTTAATCTCCAGGGGAACATTCGATGGCTGAGTTATTGGTATTGGCAGCTGGTGCGATCCTGCTAAAAGGAACCACAAATAAACATACTTTTACTTCATAATTATCCTGAACCTGCTTTTGATTGTTTTGTGTAACACATCAGTTGAAATAAACATCACCTGCGAGTAGCAGATTCCTTTTTTATTTGATTGCATTTAATGAAGTTACTCTGCCTTTGAACATTTTGCATGACAGTTACCCAATTGTGTTTTCTATTATAGTTTCATTGTAATCTCTTTGCTGTAAACAAGAGTGAGCATAGAGTGCACAAATATAATATTGATGCCTTGAACAAAATTAAAAAATAAGACCTAGGCCTTCCCTGTTTTGAAATTTGGAGCACTACCATGCTCCCAGAACTCTTATTAATAATATTTATGGGGATAGCTAGCCTACAACAGGAGCTCAAACATATATTTAGTCAATACTTTTTATATGTATTTGTAAAACATCAATTGTTTCAGAAGTGTATAGGTATGACTGACGTACCATACAGTGCTTCTTGAACAATGGTTATAATATTTGGCATTTGTATTAATATGCTTAGCCATCTGGATTCCAAATGCCTTTCATACAAAGTCCGGATCTCATCTATTCATTCATTCTAACAATCAAAAGTGACCTCAGAGGTGGCAACAAGGACGTTGCATCGGATTACTGGCAAATTTGCTTACATAACCAAATCATGTCCCCAGAAGATGAATTACATAGCAAACCAGTCAAGACAAGTACTGTGGATATTAATTTAAAGTTTGATTCATATATTTACCAGTCTATAGGCCAGCAGTACTGTAGCATTTAAAGGGCACCACCACCAGGTCTGTCAACGCCTGAATTCCAAAAGGAAACATTTGAGCACGTTATGCCCCCAGAAAAAAAAGCTGCTACTAGGCCTTCATGCTTGTATGTAGCTCTGAATAGGACAAACCATCAAGGAGTATTCTTTTCTGAAAAGTCTGGAATTCACACTTGTTATTATATACAGACAAACTTTGGGTTACAGACTGACTAGTCGACTGAATGGAGTATGAATCCAGATGCAGCAGAAGCAATTACGCCTTTTTCAACCTCCATTTTATACAATACATAAATTGCCTTTGCTTAGATTTACAGGCTTTTCAGTGATTTGAGCTTTAATAATTGTGAAGTACGCTGTTTCATGCTGTCTGCATGAAAGGGACAAAAGCAAGGTATACAGTGAATACTAGGGATAGAGGAAGGAATGACAAGTAGCCTACATTTTGAATACAAGCAACTGAAGGCCTACTTGCATCTCATTTTAGAATGAGTATGAGAATGAATATTGCTTTAGGAGTTCAAAATCCATAAGCACGATAATGATCTCGAAGTGACCATCCGTGTTGTTGTTATTCTTGCTTTCCGGATTGTGAACAGAAGCGTCAAATCTAACTTTGAAGTGTTAAGAAGCCAGCCATGGCCGGGAGCGAGTGATGAACTGTCGCAGTCAGGCGGTTCAGCTTCAGCCAAGTTGGCGAGCTGCGTTGTCATCGTGACAAAACCGAGCCAACACATGAAGTGTGAAGGAAGGAACTGGGGGCTGGGGAACATTCTGTCTGCAAGCATAGCCGTGCGCCACGTTGACACACTTCGTTCCGAACTTCTGTTCTGCATCCGTGAACCGTAGGGCGTTAATTCCAGGCTGCTTGAGCATTGAGCATCCAGCAGCATCCAGGTCAACGACAACATCCGCGGCATCGGAGGCTTTAATGCAATGTTTTCTTCGCTTACCATTTGTCAGTGCTCATTCTTGTGGAACCTTCAATGAGCGTAAAAAAAACATTATTAAGCCAGAGATAAGAGATGCTTATTTCTTTGAGCATTCTTATTTGCGGAGTGCACAACACATCAGTTCAGAACCGACAAATTAATGCAATTTTTCAGGTCTGTATTACGTCTCATTTTATGCACCGCAGTTAACTGCAGAGTAAAGCAATGCTTCGTTTGTAGCACGCAAAGAAAGATGAGGTCCTAAAGGACCGCCCATCTCTGAAATCTCATTTGGAACTGGAGACGCCATTACGTTCGTAACACCATTAACGATAAACCGCATATTAGGAGACACAACTAATTCTATTCATTGGTTTCAATACTACAGGTTAACATAGTATGACTACTTTATGTATTAGGCCTAGGTAAGTACGCTGGCTATTTATGATCTGTTTTTTTTTTTTTTTTTCCAAGCGCTCATCCTCCACCTAGCACCATGGCAGTTAATAGTACATCTGGGAAGGCTTTATAGTTTACCTGGGGTGCACAATTATATGTTTAGAATGAAGTACTTATCTTTAGACTTTTCTGTATGTTTCAACCCAACTGATTTAAAGAATATCTATAACAGGCACAAATATTACAATGTGTAAGATGCTGGTTAATGAACAGAAAATACATTTAATTCCCAAAACTAAATATAAGTAAAGTAAGTAAATATTATTTGGAGGTGAAAGGAAAGTAATAAGCATTTTAAATCCCCACCATTGTTATATTGGGTCATAATATTGGAATTCTAAACCTTCACAAGATAAACAATATAAAAGCTTCATTAATACATTATAGCATGCAGTGGAGCATTTTTCCCCCACAACCACTCTGCTGTTAAACAAATAAATTACTCATCCCTTGAAGCCATCCAATTTCAGTACATTGTTTATGCATTATTACTTCACAATATAGGCATGTGCAGGCCATAAAAGCAACCGCTTTTGTGAACGAAAGTGTTCATAACACTATTAAATGAATGCCGCGCTTTTGAAAACCAGTTTTCTTACATTCATATGTTTAATATATCTTGGGCTTCTTTGCAGGGAGAAGTAGATCTATGAAAATTAATACAGACACACAAGGGATTTTGACAAATACATGAGCCTAGATCTGACAATGCCTATGGAAAAGACTTACTAGGTCCTTCCACTGAAGCTCTGTTCTTGATATTCATGCTCTGAAATGGAAGCCGTACTACACTATATATTAACAGCAGTACACCTCATAGATAGCATCAGCAGTATCCATCCTTGGATTTGAACCTGCAACCTGCTATTGGTAATAATGACTAAATTAAACCTGAAAGTTGGCTTTACAATGAGAAATATTACTATAACATAAACATTCATATAAGAAAAATGTATTTTACAATTGTACCAGCAAATTGTCTTTATTAATTTTACTTTGTTCTTGTTGTATCTAATGGTGCTTGGGTGTATTTTAATGGTACGCCTGACCAGGCACCATTAAAACAGTCAGCGGTGTGTGAAAAGGGAAATGTCAATACAGTCCAGGTTAATGACAGAGCTGTTTTTTATAAGTCGCCAAAATCTACTATTGAGTGGCAATTAGAGTCAGCCGGAGAGAATGAATCAACATCTTGGGGAAGTTATTGTCCTTGTTCCAGTCGAGGACACCGATGCCCCTCAGGTGAAACGGAAAACAAGTCGCATCCCAAATTGAGAAAGACAGACAGCCCGCGGCACTGTGTCTGTGCGCTCCAAGCAGAAGTTACACGATACGCCCAGACCTTCTAAAGCTCAACAGGCCTTCAGATTGACAGATTAAAATGGCCGTCTTTAATGACACATACCTTCCTTTAATTCAGCTTCAGGGGAGAAATTCCCAAGTAAATAACAAGGAATATGTTTGCGGAATAAGATTTATTTTTAGGCAAATGTATTTATTTACCCATGAATGTAAACAGGCTGTGCTAAATTAGAAAATTTGTTAAACACCGAGTCCTCACATTTTGAACTGAGTGAACTGAGAGTCTAGATAGCTATGTCTACATATCTATGTCTACATACCTATGCCTATAACTACCTGACACACCTGTAAGAGTTTAAGAATCTCATAAATGAGTCCCCAACAAGGTAGTTCAGCCTTGAACAGACCTCAAAATATACATTAATCTAACAATATTTTGGTATGTTTCGAAAGGACTCGTCCAAATCAAATATCTCACTGGAGCCTCGCGTTTTTTTGGGTTGTTGTGCACCATTTCTTTGCACATGATAATTATGGTATGAACCTTCACGACTTTCTCATTTCAAAGCACAGAAGGCTTAGCGGGGGTATTGGATTGCAATCTCCACAGTTATATCACCCAAGGCCTCCGCGGCTCAATTTCTGGCAGTGTTATAAAGTGTTTACTCTAAGTGTTGGAGATATGAAGCCATAACACTTCACTCTTTTATGAGAGGAGGAATTGATTATTGGTTTCCAGTTGTTGTTTTTTTTTTTTTTTTTTGCATTTTCCCACCAAGGTGGAGTCCATCAGAGGTAGTTCTGTGCAGAACTTATTTTCCAATCAAACCTCTGTAGTAATGCACAGCATTCGATATAGCTGCTGCTGCAGAACAGGGGGGAAGTTCCATCTTCAGATAAAACCCCGACTTTGAAATTAATGGGCTGTCAACATACCATGGATAAAATGTATTATGTTATTCTCGACATTAGAGAACTGGACTGTTAAAATGTGTTCTCGTAATACAGATCCGGAGATGACACAAACCACCACTACAAGGCTATGGCCTGATTTCAATAAGCATTTGACTTTAATTCTAACTTTAATTTTGTCTTTAATTTGACTTACAAATAAATGCAAAAGAGTTTTTTCTTCCTTCACAAACTCTGTTTACCAAATTAATTTAGGTGATTACAGAACTCAACAAACTATAACAGAATAAACGGAGCACATGCACTAAATGGATGTGAGTGAAAGCTGAGGGAGGGAAGAGTAGATTAATTCCAGGCTGTGCCATTTTGTTGACTAATTCAAGTCAATACACCCCATCGCAATCTGATAAATGTATTGCTCCTGTGTGAGTCTGCTACTTTGTCTGGTCACTTCTCACCGCGAAATACATTGATCAGCACCTGCAAATGTGGTCTTGCATGCTTATGGAGAGGTAAAATATAGAAACATGAAGGTTTCATCTGTCCAGCATCTCTTCCAAATAGCGACAGCAGCATACATGCCTACACATCACTATACATGACAACTCTCCATGTACTGTATCATGACAGGAAAATATTGTAGTATATCCAGTACGTTCAATGATATCACGAGAAAAATCTAATCTTTAAAACACAACAAAAGACTTTAACAAGCATAACGCATGTGCTTTGTGTTTCTAGTACACTCAGTGATATCACAAGAAACAGATGGTTAAAACTTTGTCTTTAAAACACAAGAAAAGACTAACAAGCATAACGCATGTGCTTTGTATTTACAGTACATTCTGCGATATCAAAAGAAACAGATGGTTTTGTCTTTAAAACACAAGAAAAGACTTTATCAAGCATAATGCATGTTACATTCATTGTTCTGTTCACTTTCATCCTGTGAGTATCATAGGCCAATCCACAATCTCACTTAAACCAATCATTAATGATTTGGAACACACAACAAAAACTATTTAAACTAGATTCTCTTACCACACTTTGAATGACTTCACTGACTTACTTACAATCATAAAGTACACGCCTTCACTTCCTGCACAAAGCTGCCCATCTAAAGCAGACAAGCCATCACACACATACATAAATGTGTATCATATGTATATGGATGCCTCCAGTTCTGCGAAATACCAATTAAAGTCTATGAAAACCTTCACCTGAGTAGACCCAGTGAATGCGTTACTTGAAGGACATTTCGAAACTCTGTGAAGCTACAAATTCAACTGCCGTACATACAGAAAAAAAGAAGCAGAAAAAAACATAAATAAGGATAAAAAAAAATAAGAGCGGCAAAATATATTCCCATTAATGGGACCACGGACAGTCACTTTCATTTTTGTCTGCCTCTCTGATGGCAGCAGAGGGGACGTCATTACCATAGACATTACTGCGGACATTCGAACCATCAAAGATGATCATCTCATAAATTCCATGCACCATTTAATAGGCCTGTCAATCTGAGAGAGACAAAAATAATGTCCTGCAGATCATGTGGCAACCATTTTTTCCCCTCCATAGTGTTTATGCTGATTAGGGCCTGAATATGCCCCCTCATGTTTATTTAATGGGGTCCATAAATAGTCTACTTTTTCTACTTGATTGCTACTTTAAATTGTTACATTTCACAGGCATATGCATGTGTTTAATTAATGCTTATCGGCTACTTATGCTTACAGTAGATGTATTTCCAATTTATTTCTGTAATGTTGCAGAATGTTTGATAAGAACCAAGTTTTAGATTTATTGACCTTGTGGCAAATAGAATTTTTAAATATCTCATTCACCGGTAATTAACTCATTGGTACAATACACTACATTTTATGTATATAAATATGACTCTTGAACACAGACACATCGCACATTACATTGTGCTTCTTATTAAATTAAGAACATGGGAATACATAATGATGAGAACATGCTATTTGAATATATTTTGGGATGCCACATAATCAAATAAAGCACAATAACCCGCTTATTCATGGTTGTTTGCATTATGTCAGAGCACAATATTCCTACTGTGTCTTGCTGTTGACTGCAGTTTACCCCAGTCCTATCCTTGAAGATTAGTGCTGCATGGAGATCAGTTGGGAAATCAGGAAAAGGGAATCTTTCTTTGCTCAAACTTTACATTACAAACAGCCCTAATAACCATGCACATCGTAATGTAGCCACAGGTACATTGTAAGAGCTGTGTATGCACATTACATTTCATAACACTGACTTGTGGCTCCATTTTTACAGCAGTAACAACAGTCACCAGTGCTAATTATGTACTTCACTCACATTTTAAATGTAGAATTATAGCTTTTAACGATTGAAAGAATTATGTAACACTGAGTACACACTGTACACAGAGACCAAATGGAATGGCTATGCTTTGTAGTTATACTGAACATACATAGGTATTAGGGGAATTTTGTGCCCAAATGGAAGGGCTCTGATTGGAGTAAGTATAATAATCTAAACAATCAAAGTAGAACCTATAACTACTGACACCGGGCAGGCCAGTGGAAGATTGGCTCCCCCCCACACCCCTCACAGTTTTCAAAAATCTTTGTTTCTGTCTCTCTTTATTTTACTCCTGCCCTGTCTTGTCTCCTCCTCATACACTTAGCTATTGCTATAAAATGTCTGTGCCGTTCAGTGTACATTGTCATCAGATAAAGATTAATTGCATTACAGTCAGTGAGTAAGAATGAAGGAGCTGGTTAGGAGCTCTCAAAGGAGCCACTGTAATGAGCACTGTGAAAGAACTGTAGATGAATGTAGCTGGTGCTGGAGTGTGA
The DNA here is from genome assembly GCF_013347855.1 of Anguilla anguilla. Classification (NCBI taxonomy): domain Eukaryota; kingdom Metazoa; phylum Chordata; class Actinopteri; order Anguilliformes; family Anguillidae; genus Anguilla; species Anguilla anguilla. Next base: position 10,198,099 of record NC_049207.1, read on the forward strand.
GGCTTGATATCCTAGAGCTCGTACAAAGCAGCAGTGCGCTTGCTGTTAAAATCAACCTTTGTCCGTAAATTTTAGTTTAGTTTTCGTTGTTTGGTGTGCTGAATTTGAAGATTGACAAACTCACCCAGAATGTTTAGGTGAGAGAAAAAAACAAACCTGCCTTTATTTGTTAATCAAAGGAAGGTAATATTGATTGAATCTAGGCCTGTGAAAAGCATACAACGAAATATCCCATCAAACGTTTTTTTTTGTTGGAAAGAAATGCCAATACTATCACATGGAAACCCATTTTTCTCTTACGATATGCTAGCTGCCCAGATAACAAGTACATTTGATTTAACACTGAATCAATATCAACAATGATTTCCATTTGCCGTTTGAAGGCCAAACCGCATTGTATCGCGGTATAGAGATATTGCTACCCCCGAAAGGTCACATGTCCCCAATGTCTGTGACACATGTTACGGTAATAGCGACAAGGCGGGGACAGGGACAGCACGATAAGTATAGACACATCTACTTATCCATTAAGAGCTGGAAAGGGTATGATTTGGACTTACGGGTGCATGCGCTACGTGTTCCCGCAAAGGTTTGTTTACGGTGGCTTAATTCTGTTTTCCCGACATCGTGACAAAGGAGAGACTGATTAATGCCTGGAATGAATGAATACTCAGCCTTCATTACCGCACCGCTGTTAAAAACAGTCCACAATTAACTACCGCACGGCCATTTCAAACACCTGCACTGAAGAGGTAAATTGCCATAAATAACTAACACGGTTATTTTCCCAGTTCCCCCCTACCCCCACCCCCACCAAAACAAGGCAATCTTGGCTGTGATCAGGTTATTAACAATAACTAACAAAGTCATAGCTTAAACATTTCATAGGATCAGCCAGGAAAGGTTTCACTGAGCATATTAGGTTTGAGAGGGGCAAAAGTATTACATATCATTGTCCCATCATGCCATTTGACATTCATAATTTCCAAGAAGTGTTTTCAATTATATGTTGTTTCCCAACCGGCAAGCTGAGAACAATATCTTGATTTAAATGATTATTCAATCAGATGGACATTTACATTTCTGAATTATCATAATTGAATCTGCAACTGAAAATTACGAAACCACTTTTAGACTTTTAACTCCAGCAACGCGCAGTGAAATTTATGCGCATGAATTTAAGGCTAAGAAGATATAAAGAACCAGAACAAAATAAAACCATTCGCAATAGAGGACAAAGACAGCAAGTCACTGAAAAGGACATGAATTGTTTGAAATACCGATGCAGATAAAAGGTTATGAATATTCAAATGCAATTCCAATTACCAGTGCCTTGATTATAGGTTAATTTAAACTAAGACTTATTGCTAAAAGCTGAGTGTAGCCTAATTAGAGAATAAGGCTATGGTAAGATATGTAACCATTCCCATCAATTCATGATATGCATTCTTAAAATTTATGTATTTCAATAAACCTTCAAAATTATGAACATTGTGGAGTTCCAAATTTTCCTATCACACTATTTTATTACCACTTTTGATATGATTATTATTGGACTACTACTTACTCTTAAAATAAATAACTTAGCAAGGAGTTAATAGCAGTACCATATCCATTAAATGTTTTTACATAATGTAAATAGGGCTGTAGTATACAGTACAACTTATCCAAGATCACATTTATGCATAGAGTGCAGTATTCATGCACAGAACATTTTGACAGGCCTTGATTGGCCCTTATCAGCCGAACTGAAAATCACGGACAGAAGTCCCATCTGCAGCTGTGTGCTGTTCAGAGCATCTCATTTGAAACGGTTACGGAGACCAGCGCCGCGGAACACTTCAGAAATTAGCTACGGGGGTCCCAGGTGCACGCGCCTCCGATAGCGGGATTGAACATTAGAGAACAATCACATCTCAAATGTAAGCAAAAACGCAGAGGATGGGCCTCTGCCTGCCTTGCGCAAGGTGAAACTATACTCCCGCTGAGTTCTGAGCATGCGTCCAAACTTGTGAGGTGAAGAAGGTCACTGGTTTTTTTTTTTTTTTTTTTTTTTTAAAGATTCGCAGTGAAGACAGGATTAACCCAGAAAGTGACTGAAGAGAGAAATAATCTGGTATCTTTAAAAAAATATGTCGATATTTCAAAAATATGTTTAGGGTTAATGCATTTCATTTTGGATGTTCACCAGAAAGCAGTGCTGGACAAATGCTACACAGACAGACACTATACACGTGAAAGAAATTCCATAGCAAACTTCCAAAAAAAAAAAAAAAAAGCATAGGCCCCAAGCACCTAGGGGCACCCACAGCATCTAATACAAGTTTGAAATACAATGGCATTTGACAGTCGCTGTCAAAAGTTATACAGAGGCGAATATTTATGCCGTTCATGAATTTGTTACGGAGACAGGAAACAAGGCCCCCGGGTGGGCTTCACAAGGCTGAGGCTGTTCAGATAGAGCATGGGACGGTAAGGAGCTGTTCCAGAGACCTCCGCAGGCCCCAAGGGCCAAGCAGGAGAAGCCGCAGGTACTAGAAATATGATATCCCAGGGAAAGAGGAACATCTCTTCTGAATCACAAAAAGATCTACGACCACGCACTTCAAATTTTTACTGGACCAAGGGTTGCAAAACAAAGTTCTGCAATCCATGAATACAAGATCTTCATGTATTTAAACCTGTATTTTGTTTTTAAAAATATAATCAGAAATGATAGTTTCAGAAATTTTAAAATGCATTAAACCCATACAAACTGGTGTATATTGATTGATTTTATACGTAGTAATTATTAACTTTTGACATATAAAATGATAAATATTCCGTTGTTATGAACACGTTTCTTAAAAATTCATTGCTCTTGAAAGAAGACCTTATCCTGATATGTATTGATTTTAGTCTCTAGTGCCATCTAGTGTTCAGAGCTGTAGCACGTGGGCAGAATTTTTCTGCAACCGCTCTCAGAATAACTTAAACACCAGTTTATCGATAACCAAGAAGTCTCTATGAAGAGATCAAATGACCTCCCAAAACAATGCTTTGTTTGTGTGTGTGTGTGTGTGTGTGGGAGGGAGAGAGAGAGAGAGTGTGCGTGTGCGTGCATGAGCACGGCTGTATGAGCATGAGAGAGTGAGAGTGTATGTCTGCAGGCCTGCATGTGAGAGGTGGAGTGATGGATGCAGCTTGTTGGAAATGAGGCAAGAGGGAGAATCATCACCCTGCAATAGGGGCGGAAGGAAGGAAGGAAGGAAGAAAGAAAGAAAGGAAAGAAGGAAGGAAGGAAGGAAAGGCTTAAATGGGCCCCCTATTTATGGCATGTGAGAGCAGGAAAAATACCCTTTTGAAAAATGAGATGTATTAGTGGCCTGACCCACTCAGTGCTCACCAGTGACATTCCCATTGACCCAACTGACAGGCGTGACCCTGTGGGTTGAACTCTGCTGGAAGGAGCAGTTCCCCATTCATGACCACTGAGACACACCGATGATGGAGGGCCATATGTGGTCTGAAGTAGGGTCAAATGGTGAAAAACCCTGCTGTTTCATTACTTTTATTGTGACAGGTTTGCATCGCAAATAGGCAGGGTGAGTATTTTTTCACAAATATTAATTTATTTATCTACAGCACTTATGCAACTGTGGCCCAGGCATCTAATGAATAGTCAATTTAAACTCTGCCACAGATTAAATTTAGAGATCAGGTTACTTTCACGCGCATATGAGTGTGCACACGTGCACACACACCCACCCACACACACGCGCACAGTAATTTATGTAACTTCAGGCTGAACAGACAGCAAAAAAAACGGACAACTGTTTTCAACAGATGCATGACCGAAACGTTATCTCAAGATTTCAAGGGCTCGGAAACACACTCCGTCATTTCAATATAATGACATTCAAACAAGTTTTAGATACTCAAAAATATCCGGTGGGCACTTTTTAGTTAAAGATGCTTGAAACAACCATGGGGGACATGGACCCCAGGTTGCCTCACTGAGAAAATGGCAAGACAACCAGCTGCATTCTATAAACTTACAAATCAACTATGTAGACACAGCTATTAGGACACAGTTATTATTAACATGACATGATATCTTTCTGCACATGGATATATCCATTATGTTCATATGATTCAAAACAGTGATTTCACCTGCCAGCCTTCTGACAGTGATACAATATTTTATTTTTGCTAAAATAATTTAGGTGGAGAATGTTGCTCAAAAGGCCAGCTGAGTGCTCACAGGCACTTGCATTGAGTGCCACAAAAGTCAGTACTGCACCACCAATAAAAATCAAGCTGCCAAGGTGAACGGTATGCACAAGCTGCAGCAAATCCCCCCCAGGTAAGGACATATTACAGATAATGTACCAGTAATGATGCTGTACAGCAGTTTTCTATCTTAAAGGCCACTCAACCCCGATCCTGAGGGGGCCACAGCAGGACTGTGAAACTCCAGTCCTGGGGGGCCCACCGTCTGCACGTTTTCACTCAAGCATGTGACCTCCCCATATAAATTCCCCTCAGACTGTGTCATGTCGTCCAAATCGTGAATGTCATGACTGTCGATGAGGAAGACGGATGTTGAGAAGTTCTGATCCGCAGCGAGAGGGGGATGACTCCGGTACGTTTGCCGGCACTGGTCTACAAGGATGAGGCGACGTTTCTGACTGCAGCACAATGGTTCGATTCTGTAGTAATGGGAGGACCGTTATAACTGCAGCACACCTGCACCCCTTTTCCCTGTAGAGCTGGAGCCGTCCGCTCAGCCTGCTAGCATTATTAGCTCTGACCTACTTACAGGTGAACTGTGGGGGCGGAGTCTATGAAAGCTGCGTAATTACGCTGCCTCCAATTGCAGTCAGCGCAAAAAAGGCGGGAAGATTTCGACTTTTTATTCCAGGAAAGTTCAGCCTTGGACTGGAGAAGAATCCCAAAAGAGCGTGATACACGATTTGATGTCATTTTCTGCAGCACAAATTGCAGTTAACACTATGAAAATGCAATGCTTCTGTTTCAGCAACACCAAATTGGTTTCAGGTAAGTCCTAACTTGGTTAGAGTTTTACAGTGGACATGTCACTCTAGTGAATGTGTGCTGATGAAGAATGAGAGTATAATTATTGCTGTAAGTCACTTCTTAGAGGCAGCAGTACAGTTTGTGATCAAACTGGCCTGTTACACTAAATGCCAAGGTGCAGAGAAAGGACTCCTTTTCATCTAAGTGCAATCAGCCTTCAGAATGAACCAATAAAGCCTTCGAAAACAAGAGAGAAAGAACGGTCAAAGGGTTCTGCCGTGTAATCACTTAATCTAAACAAATTTAGACTCACCTAAATGTGCCCTGGGAAAATGATGTGTTCAGGTTACAGTGAATTTTATAACAACCGTTCAACATCATCTCCTGTTCATCTTCAAGAGGTACCAATAAAGGCTCTTCATGCAAACTTTAAATAAAAACAGCAGTCAAACAGAGATGACTCAACAAGACTAGACTCCCACATAAAAATACCAGACAGTGTGCATCACTAAAGTGACTGGGAATTGTAATTCTAATTATACCAATTCAGGACCTTCAGGACCTGAAGACCTGTCTGTAATAGTATGGATTTGAACTATGGTCTGCTTTTTTTTTGGGTAAGAGATCAAACAGGATTTGGGTTTCTTCCTCCTTCAGACCTGTTCCTTCACACGGAAATACTATAATATCAATTTTAATCACTAACATTCAGTTTAGCTAGAGCAGACAGGAACATGCTTCCACAACTGCTAAACCACAGTAAAGGAAGACATCATTCAATAATGCTACAAAAACAGACCTTAGCGACAGCAAGTTATGACAGAAAAAGCCAGATCTTGGAGCCAATGGCAGAAATTTGTCCCTGAGTGATTGAAACCATGAATTGCTTTTGAAGGAACATGCACTGCTGAAGAAACCAACCTTCAAAATTTAAAAAGGTTTGGATTTAAACTGCATGCCAACCTGTTTTCTGACATTGGGGAGAACATGGCAGGAATTCACAGTCCACAGGATTCATCCTCTCAGATCTCACGTTCAGCAAGCTGTTTACTCCAGACAACTATCCCATGAATATGCAACCTGCAGCCATCTTTCAACAATAAGGAATTGCCATGAGAAAAGTGACAAAAAAAAGACACGGGCATCATTTCCATTTCTTACCCAAATTGTTTTACTTTTTTCTAATGCAAATGTAACAGGAAATTCACGTAAAAAAATTCACCAAATGGATTCGCAATCAGGATATCTACATATCAGTCCCACATTCTGTGCCACATGCCATATGTATATACATAGCAGTGACATTTTAATATTTTCTTCTGGAAAGAAACATTATGGCTTCATCTACTTCCTTCATAACATATTTACATCCAACTCCCCCACAAAAATGAATTCATCATACGCTGTCAGATTTGACAGCCATTTACGGTGTGTAAAAGTCACCTTGTGTCTTTGTCAACATTTCTGATAATATGTTAGGCCCCCTTTATTGACACATTGCCGCATGAAAAATAACTCAATATTGCAGGAATACGGGGCATGAATATTCCATTTACTCAACTCATTAGATAGTTCTTCCTTAGGGGGAACAGTGTTTGTTTCATGCCAGATTATTTGCATGATGAATAACAGAGTTTCATATTCAGCAATAAGGGGGGAAAAAAATACAGTTTGGAGATTGTTGACAATTAGCCCCTCAGGTGCTGCAGAATCAGCATTATTTACTGGTAACATGAAAGGGTATGCTCCATGCACAGATTTCACCTTCACATCCCATTTAACCCTCTGAACCACAGTGTCAGAAATTCTTTTTTATTATTATTTTTTA